>NC_084562.2:16507500-16807500 GCF_033978685.3 Nerophis lumbriciformis | reverse complement strand
AAATTTAACTCTTCATTTTACCAACTGAGGGCATAATCTACTAAGATCCAAAATAACAAGTGCTAAACAGCGCACTTTTTTTTCCCTCAAAACTCGACAGTGCGCCTTATAACCCGGTGCGCCTCATGTAAGGAATAAGTTTGGTTGAGCTTACCCACCTCAAAGCAATTTTATTTGGTACACGGTGTAATGATAACTTTGACCAGTAGATGGCAGTCAAACATAACAGATAAGTGTAGGCTGCACCGTTTGATGTGCTTCCACATTAGAGTATTATTATGGTGTGTGTATAAGGTAAGACATATTATCTGGCGTTTTGTTTCGCAATATTATGCAAAAGCAACTTTTCTTACCTTCTGATACCTGCTGATCTGTATTTGGGATCTGCATGAATCCTGAAGATTTGCGGCTGTCCGCCTTTGTAGTCTGTGCTGACGCCGTAGTCGATAAGCTTCTTCTTTTTCTCTATCTTCTTGTTATGGGACTTTCACCCTCCACTGTTGCCATTTCTAATATAAAGTAGCGTAAAGTTCTTACTTATATCTATCAGTAAACTCGCCATGAAAGCGCTAAAACATACCGGTGTAGTGAGTTTATATTATTCACCCAAGGAACCTTAGTTATTAGAGTTCCGGTCGGACGGTTTTTCATGGGATTTTTCGGTGTTGTTGTTTACGGATGAGGAGATGCTGCTCCGTTATTGATTGAAGTAAAGTCTGAATGGCATTAAAACAGTTAGCTCCATCTTCTGACACTTCTTCCACTCCCGTCCTTAAACGCTACACTGCTTCAACAAAGCCGCTGCCGAAGGTGAGCCACGTAAATAAGACCGCCCACAAAACGGCGCATCCGGAAGCGACTGTCAGAAAGCGGCTTGAATATGATCTGTAAAACATAATCTATGCAACATTTTGACCAAAGAACTACAATTACATGTTATGTAGACCACAAGGGAGTGTTTTTAATTTAGAAAAAAACAATTACAATATGACTTCTTTGATGCGCCTTATAATCCGGTGTGCCTTATAAATGGAAAAGATCAAAAATAGTCTATTCATCGGCAGTGCGCCGTATATGGTCCAGAAAATACGGCATTATTAGTGGGCGTGTTGCGTGCAATTGATAAAAAGTGCAAAAATACCACAGACTGCCCTATTTAAAGGGGACTTATTATGCAAAACCAAATATTCTTCACTGTTTTTGCGTATTTGGAATCTGCAAAGGTCCCGAAAATTTGAAATCAAACCATGGAGGCATATATATAACAATCTCGCCTTCCATCATACTTCCTCCAAATGAGCCGTTTGGAATTTGCCCCAATTATGACATTGTTTCCAATTGTGACATCAGCGGATATCTCCATATATGGTAGAAATTTAATCAAAGGGGTTTACGCGAGTTCGCTATTGTGGTCCGACGTTGTAGTCAATAAGATCATTCTTTTTTGCTGTCCTCTTGTTGTGGGGCAGACTGGATGTTGCCATTTCTAACACAATTTCGCGTATAGTTCTAACTTTTATCTGTCATTAGACTCAATATGGAAGCACTAAAAACTACAACTTGGCTGAACGGGGAGAAGATGCTGTCCAAGTGGAGACACGTAAATAAGACCGCCCACAAAAAGGCGCATCCGGAAAAGACGATCGGTCAGAAAGTGGCTTGAATGCGGACTGTAAAACATTATATATGCAATATTTTGACGAAAGAACCACCATTACATGTTATGTAGACCACAAGGAAGTGTTTTATTTGTAGAAAAAAAGGATTTTTCGTGTCATCATGGAGACATTTTTAATGCACATTCATGTCATCATGCTTCAACCTGTAATGTTTTGTTATGTTGTGAACATGACGCAGCACACAACTAACCACAACCTTTTTGGGCATTGAGAATGACGATCGAGACAATCGAACCTATTTTTAGCACGCCACAGGTGTGCTATGGAATGATCCAGAAGCAAGAACATGCAAGCTGCGAAACTTTTTTTTAATTTACTGTATGTGAAACAACAAACCCTGTTACCCTTTGGGGAAATTCAAGTCTAATTATTTTCAAAGCCAAACAGGACATAAAAGTTTAAGTGTAAAAATATTTTGGATTCATAAATGTAATGGGGTTTTTTTTAACCCTTTTTTAAGACCTTTTAATGAGATATTGTCATAGGTTTAAGTATTAAAAAACATTACATGTTTGGTATTTTTGTTTACGGCTGAAGGGCTGATTGAGATTTTTGAGCAAAGCATAGGAGTAAAGAGAAAAAAAGTAAAAAAAAAGAATCCACAATGTTTTAATTCCCTTTGAAAAATATAGGACTTTTACAACATGTCCTGTTTAACTTTGGGGTACTGTTGAATAAGATAATAAGTTGTGCACCCGTGAAAAAATGAGACATTGAAATTAAAAATTTACCATGAAAGATTATGAAAAATGTGGTATCACAACAACATGGCCAAATACAGGAAAAACTTACTTAAAGGACACAAAAGTCAGCCTTTGTCTCTTGAAGGTAAAAAAAAAAAACTTATGAAAAAGAACATTGGACATGTGTTTAATTGTATTTGTATTTATGGATTGTATATTTTAAAAAATCCAATCAACAAATGTTTAAAAAAAACAAAAACATGAAACTGCTTTTTCAAAATCAGTCCTTAAGTCTGCACACGATCTTAGTGGATCAGCTTTGCATGTGCTTGCAAGTTTGCACGTACAAATATACATGAAAACAGTCCTACAGACATCACACATGGGACGGTTTAGTAAGTAAAAGTAGTTTTAGTTACATTGTAAAATTGACAAACGTTGCTTGGAGTGATGAATGAAGAATCCTTTCGAGCAAAAACACTACGGACGAATACTCGCGGTTCAAGGAAAGAAACACAAAGTACATTTTCAACCCGAAGCACCTGCAGTGAGCGAACTCGTCCAAAAGATGACACCATAACACAAACAATGACACACCTTTTCGGCGTCCTTGTCGGCGTTCTATGAAAACTATTTGTTGAACACAAAACAATATGCCAGTTAGTGAAGAAAAATCCTTAAATTGGCCGCACCGTTTTACAAGCCGCAGTTTCAAAGCGTGGGGGAAAAAAAGCAGCGTCTTGTAGTCCGGAAAATACGGTATATCAGTAAGAGGATGAGAGTATCCCAGTGTGATTTTCTCCTTAACTTCTTAAGGCCCAAGCTGTTTGTTTACATGCTTTTTTTAATTTCTCTTTGCTATTAGGGCTTATTGGACCCTAATTAGAATAAAAACTAAAAATCATCTTTTGATATGATGTACTTAGTCCATAAGTACACAAACGTGTACTTCATGTGTAGCTACTTGCTAATTTTTATTTTTACACTTTTTTTCCCCCCAAATTCCATTGTATGTTATACTCTTCTGACACCACCAGATAGCAGTATAAGTGTTCACATAAGCGGCATAAGACCCCAATTCAGTAGTGTACACAATTTTGGAAATAAGAGCTAAAAGGTGCTGTCCACATGCGCACCACTAAGGCCTTTAGAGCCAAACTCACTTAACAAACACACACTGTACATACCGTGCAACCAACTTCCTGTTGTAATGGCTTCCGTTGAAGCAAAACTTGACAGTTTTCACTCCATTGACCGTAAAATCCTTCCCAGCCATTGTTTGTGTTTAAAGGTGACTTTCAAGTTGAGACAGTCTGTCTGACTCACGACTTATTCACAGCCAATTTCCTCTTCTTTTCCCGGCATGACCCCGCGCCTCTTTTCTACCGTGTTTCTGGAGAGTTTCCAAACCTACTCAGCAATTTCCTCTCTCTGTCGTCCTACCTGCAGCTGCGAAGCTCCTTCAAACAGGCCTTCAGCAAAAAGAAATCTCCCAAATCAGCCTCATCCCACTCCGATATCGAGGAGATGACCGATTCCTCTCTGCCTTCCTCCCCGAAGCTGCCTCACAACGGCACTACCGCGACCAACCACATGCTCAGGAACACCCACTCCAACACGCTGTAAGTATTTGCGCACGAGAGTTCGAAGTGCACCGCTTTTGCGTCGTGTTTTTTAGATCACGGTCTGCACGCGCAGGTTGTCGGAGTGTTTGGACAGTGAGGCGGAGACGGTGATGCAGCTGCGGAGCGAGCTCAGGGAAAAGGAGATGAAACTGACTGATATCCGCTTGGAGGCGCTCAGCTCCGCCCATCAGCTGGACCAACTCCGAGAAGCCATGAACCGCATGCAGGTGGGAGGACACACACGAGCAAGTCACTCACAAATACTCACAAAGGCGACAACTTTAGGCACATGAATGCGCTGTATGAAAAATGATGGAATTACAAAGGTAACAATAAGTATTCATTTAGATATTGTTATATATGTGTATATGTATGTACAGTATATATATATATATCCACAAAGTTCAGTGAGTGTGACATGTTTATGGACTTTTTGTGCTGGTTGAATTGTTTTGTCTGTGCCATGACTAGGGAAGGTTGTTTGGGTTGGTTTATTTAAGTAAATGAAAGTACACTTCATGGTCACTGGCCTGAGTCACTCCCAATGTCCTCATATGTGTATATGTATGTACAGTATATATATGTGTATATATATGTAGATACATATATATGTAGATACATACATATATATATATATATATATATATATATATATATATATATATATATATATATATACACACACACACACACACATACATATATATATATATACACACACACATATAAATATATATATATATATATATATATATATATATATGTATATATATATATATGTGTGTGTGTGTGTGTGTGTGTGTGTGTGTGTGTGTGTGTGTGTGTGTGTGTGTGTGTGTGTGTGTGTGTGTGTGTGTGTGTGTGTGTGTGTGTGTGTGTGTATATATATATATATCCACAAAGTTCAGTGAGTGTGACATGTTTATGGACTGTTTGTGCTGGTTGAATTGTTTTGGCTGTGCCATGACTAGGGAAGGTTGTTTGGGTTGGTTTATTTAAGTAAATGAGAGTACACTTTATGGTCACTGGCCTGAGTCACTCCCAATGTCCTCAAGATGGCGACTAATAAGCACCTATATAATCACCAGATATATTTTAATGTAATATGTAAACACCCTGTCCGGCTAGATTGCATGTTGCACTCGTGCTGTCTCGCGGGCCAAATTGAAGATGCCGGCGGGCTGCAATTGGCCTGCGGGCTGTAGTTTAGGTATTCATTTAGATATTGTTATATATGTGTATATGTATGTTCAGTATATATATATATATATATCCACAACGTTCAGTGAGTGCGACATGTTTATGGACTTTTTGTGCTGGTTCAATTGTTTTGGCTGTGCCATGACTAGGGAAGGTTGTTTGGGTTGGTTTATTTAAGTAAATGAAAGTACACTTCATGGTCACTGGCCTGAGTCACTCCCAATGTCCTCAAGATGGCGACTAATAAGCATCTATAAAATCGCCAGATATATTTTTATGTAATATGTAAATACCCTGTCCGGCTAGATTGCATGTTGCACTCGTGCTGTCTCGCGGGCCAAATTGAGGATGCCTGCGGGCTGCAATTGGCCTGCGGGCTGTAGTTTGGACACCGTTGATCTAACTTTCCCGACAGGACAGCCAGTTAACATCTAAATGTCCTCCAAAAGGCACACAAGTTTGGACTTTTCTTCTATTTTAGTCAAGTCATTTACAAAAGATAAACATTGTAGGCTACTAGGAGCTAGCAGCTACACAACATCTAAGCACACAAGATAGACATACGTAATAAGGGTCCTAACTGAACAATATCGCCGTCCAAACACAACATTTGTTAATATAAACAAGTACATATTATTTACAGATACGTATACAGTAACAAACGTGTCCGCATCATTCAATTTACTGCGTCATGAGCTTAACCTAATAAATTATTGTGACCACTTTGTGTAACCCAAAAAAACACTCCACTTCAACTTACTTGAAGACAGCATTAGTCCATTCCAGACGGTTAATAACAAATAGGTTAGTCGTTTTCATACTTACCATTGTTCTCTGTTTAAATAAGATCTGCTTTTTAATACTTCTCATTCGGAACTGTTGTAATGAGAAACTGTATATCTTTTGTACCATATTGTAACTCTTATGCATGTTCAAAATAAATTAAAACCATGACCAAGTAATTTCATGAACATTCCACACTATCAAATCATACAATTATGTAGTATTCGTGCTGATATCGTATTGGATCAATATCGGTATAGAATTCTCAAGGATTCATCAATCTCGTATCTGAAGATGAAAGTTGTTTTTTTATGTGAATATTATTCTAGTGTTGCGACATTTCAAGTCAAAGTTCCGGTATGGGCAATACTGGCCCTGTATTTACGTGGTATCAGATCGATACCAAACTTCCCAGTATCGCCCACCCCTACTTAGTTCACGCTGCGTTCCAACAGTCAACGAGCATGTCTCTTATTGTGTGCTCGCAGGTGGAGATTGAAAAGCTGAAGTCAGAGAACGACCGTCTGAAGCTGGAGACTCAGGGCAGCAGGACAGGCTCGCAGGTCTCCATCTCCTCCTCGCCTCCCCCTCACACACACGGCCAGGCGCCGGGGTCCAACGCGGGGCTCTCCCAGCACAGCCTCAACCTCGCCACTAGCGAATCCACCAGTCTGGGTAAGATGCACGGCAACATCAACGGAAAAGTGACATCCCTGATTTATGAGATCTCGTAAGATTGTGCAAGTGTACCTAATGTTGTGGACCTTGGCTGTTAATTCATCAAAACGAGGGATAAAAACAATACAGGACATGACATTGGTGTTATTTTCAGACATGCTGTTGGACGACACAGGCGGGGAGGGTGCAACGAGGAAAGAGGGTCGTCTGGTGAAGATCATTGTCAGCCTTGATGAGGACTGTGTGTGGGGGGAGGTAAGACGTCCGTGAAAAGCAAACTCTTGTTTGTGGGTTTTTTTACGTTTAACGTACAAACTGCCCGTGTCGTGGTGGAACTAAGTGTGTGTCTCGATTGCAGGAGGCTCGGTGTCGGAACTTTCTGATCGGGTGCATCGGCGTCAGCGGTAAAACCAAATGGGACGTGTTGGATGGAGTAGTCCGCCGCCTGTTCAAGGTAAACACATCCAGAATGACTTAGAGGGGAACTGCGCTTTTGTTTAATGTTGTTTATCATTCACAATCCTTATGTAAGACGAGCACACATACGTTTTTCCTTTTTTATGCATTCTAACTAGAGATGTCCGATAATATTGGCCTGCCGTTATTATCGGCCGATAAATGCGTTAAAATGTAATATCGGAAATTATCGGTATCGTATTTTTTTTATTATCGGTATCGTTTTTTTTGTTTTTGTTTGTTTTTTTATTAAATCAACATAAAAAACACAAGATACACTTAGAATTAGTGCACCAACCCAAAAAACCTCCTTCCCCTCATTCACACTCATTCACACAAAAGGGTTGTTTCTTTCTGTTATTAATATTCTGGTTCCTACATTATATATCAATATATATCAATACAGTCTGCAAGGGATACAGTCCGTAAGCACACATGATTGTGCGTGCTGCTGGTCCACTAATAGTACTAACCTTTAACAGTTCATTTTACTAGTTTTCATTAATTACTAGTTTCTATGTAACTGTTTTTATATTGTTTTACTTTCTTTTTTATTCAAGAAAATGTTTTTAATTTATTTATCTTATTTTATTTTTTTATTTTTTTTAAAAAGTACCTTATCTTCACCATACCTGGTTGTCCAAATTAGGCATAATAATGTGTTAATTCCACGACTGTATATATCGGTTGATATCGGTATCGGTTGATATCGGTATCGGTAATTAAAGAGTTGGACAATATCGGAATATCCGATATCGGCAAAAAGCCATTATCGGACATCCCTAATTCTAACTCATAAGTAAACGCTAGCAAGAGCCAGTTAACAATGGAGGTAATGGGAGTCGATCTATTCCGCCTATGCACTGCTCTACAAAGCATCCCAAAACCTCCATCAAAGTTTTTTTTTATATACACACTGTAAGTATACATGTAATGTAGTAACAGGCACATTCATAATAACTACAGATGTCCGATAATATCGGACTGGCGATATTATCGGCCGATAAATGCTTTAAAAATGTTGTATCGGAAATTATCGGTATCGGTTTCAAAAAGTAAAATTGATGACTTTTTAAAACGCCGCTGTACGGCGTGGTACACGGACATAGGGAGAAGTACAGAGCGCCAATAAACCTTAAAGGCACTGCCTTTGTGTGCCGGCCCAATCACATAATATCTACGGCTTTTCACACACACAAGTGAATCCATGCATACTTGGTCAACAGCCATACAGGTCACACTGAGGGTGGCCGTATAAACAACTTTAACACTGTTACAAATATGCGCCACACTGTGAACCCACGCCAAACAAGAATGACAAACACATTTCGGGAGAACATCCGCACCGTAACACAATATAAACACAACAGAACAAATACCCAGAACCCCTTGCAGCACTAACTCTTCCGGGCTTTATTTTAACAAAAAATCTTAGGGTACATTAAACATATGTTTCTTATCACAATTTTGTCCTTAAAAAAAATAGTGAACATACAAGACAACTTTTCTTTTAGTAGTATGTAAGCAAACAAAGGCTCCTAATTTAGCTGCTGACGTATGCAGTAACATATTTTGTCATTTTCCATTCTATTATGTTGTCAACATTATTAAGGACAAGTGGTATAAAATGAATTATTAATCTACTTGTTCATTTAATATCTGCTTACTTTCTCTTTTAAATGTTCTATCTACACTTCTGTTAAAATGTAATAATCACTTATCCTTCTCATGTTTGGATGCTTTACATTAGTTTTGGATGATACCACAAATGTGTCGTCATAGGATCATACATTGGTCATATTCAATGTCCTCATGTGTCCAGGGACATATTTCCTGAGTTTATAAGCATAATATGAATTTAAAAAAAAACAAAAGAAGATTTTGTGATGCCAAAAAATATCGATGTAATCATACTTGGTATCATTACAGTGGATGTTAGGTGTAGATCCACCAATAGCGTTTCTTTACATTGTGCCCTACGGTGTGTAGTGAAGCATGTTTAGCTATTCCTCGTCCTGCAGGGATGATACGTGTAAGAAACTTACTTTATTTGTCGCCATGGAGACAAGGATTAGTGATTTAGAAGTAGCTACAACACTGCAGACTGCGGATGGACTTTAGCCGCTAGCTAGCTAGCCATATTTTAAAGCCCGTCTCCTTAGGGTGTTTCAGTGGTATAGCTTCACCTTTATCGTTAGTTTTTAAGCCAAAATGCGTCCGTTCTCCCTTTTCTGTCTACACACTGTGTCTGCTTGTAAGTACTCTGTGATTGTGCGCTGCCGAACATGCTCCTCTGCACGTGACTACGACGGGGAGGCAAGGGGCTGGGGGATTGGTACTTTTTAAAGGCTGTATAGTACCGAATATGATTCATTAGTATCGCAATACTATACTAATACCGGTATACCGTACAACCCTAACTCTGCACATATTCTGTCCAATAGGAGTACATCACCCATGTGGATCCAGTGAGCCAGCTTGGCCTCAACTCAGACTGCGTTGAGGGTTACAACATTGGAGAGATTCACCGGCCTCGCAGCGCCAACGCCGCTCACACGCCCGAGCTGCTACCTTGTGGCTACCTGGTGGGAGACAGCAACACCATCAACATCCAGCTGAAAGGTGCCCAAACACGATAAAAGTCCTCTGCACCCTACAAATGCTCCTCACAATGCACTGGTCTCATTTGACCCCACTGATGTGCTCCTCTGCAGGCGTGAGCAGTGACAGCGTGGACTCGCTGGTGTTCGACACTCTGATCCCCAAGCCGATGCTGCAGCGCTACGTCTCTCTGCTGAGGGAGCACCGACGGGTCATCCTGTCTGGGCCCAGTGGCACGGGAAAGACATACCTGGCCAATCAGCTGTCTCGACACTTGCTGCTTCTAGAGGGCCGACCTCTGACCCCACACGCTGTGGTCACTTTCAACGTGGACCACAAATCCAGCAAGGTGAGCACACAAAACTAAGCTGCACACATTGACATGTACTTCTTCCTAATTCAAAGGGGAACTGCACTTTTTTGGGTAATTTTGTCCACAATCAAGAGCACACGTCTTTTCCTTCTCTGTGCATTGTAAATGGAATCGATACCATTTTTGGTACTTTTAGTTTTTGATAATGAAATTACATTTTTATTGCAACATTTAAAAATGAGCTGATTCTGATAACTGCTGTCCATTTGTTGTATCTTGTTTCATTATGCAGGTATGACTTTAAGTTGCAATTACAGTTGCGAGTCCAAGACGTGAAATGGAAGAGCTGTGTATAGAGAGTATGGCCAAATCGAAATTGGTAGCAAAGATGGCTCCCTGTAGTCACGTGAGGGGCTTTTGTCCAAACAGAGTGAGAGTATGGCCAGAGTATCTTCTAAATCAGGGGTGTCCAAACTACGGCTTCCCTCCATCTTTAATTTGGCCTGAGAGAAGGCACGAGTCCAATAAGCAATTTGGCCGGGTGCGGTGTTATCATATAATATACAAATAGTCAGCGGTTTGATAGCTGCCAATTTGTTGCCTTCTGGTAGACAACGAAAATAACTCAAGTCGGTGGCCATTTATTGTACATCAATTTGAGTGTGTGCACAGCATATACTTATATGAACCAATCCAAACAACCTTCCCTAGTCATGGCGCTGAAAAAAATTCAACAAATATGGTCACACATAACACATCCTGCTCATTGGACTTTGTGGATATTATTCAAAATGTCCAATCAGCATAAGAAAATCTAAACTACAACCATTACAAGGGATGATGGGAAAAATGCAAAACACTCTTATCCATGTTTGGCGCATTTTAGCTGCTTGATGTTTCTGATTGATTAAAAAACTTTAAGGAGGTCGTCACAGAAGTAAACAATTCTCTTAATAACCAATTATAATAATTATGAATTATATATCCATTATATTATTATAAATAGGTAATCGTATATATTATATATATATATATATATATAATATATACGATTACCTATTTATATATATATATATTACCTATATATATATATATATATATATATATATGCCCGAATGCAGCTGAGATAGGCTCCAGCACCCCCCGCGACCCTAAAAAGGGACAAACGGTAGAAAATGGATGTATGTATATGTGTGTATATATATATATATATATATATATATATATATACGTATATATTTACATATATACCCGGTATGTACATATAGTTACACTTTGATGGCTTTCGGCCCCCAGCCAATTTTTTTACGTCCAATGCGGCCCCCCCAGTCAAAAGGTTTAGACACCCCTCTTCTAAATAATTGGTCAAAAGCCCCTCACGTGACTACGGGGTGCCATGTTTGCTACCAACTCTGAAACCCAGTTGGCCATACTCTCTCTATGGTTTACAGTGTGTTGTTTTGTTTTTTGTCGCGCCCTAAAAAGTGTTAGTACTGTAAGTATTGTACTTACTACACAGCAGCGGTTTGATTGTAACGTGCATCTTAGTTGTAGTTTTCATTAACAAATTTGGAGGTGTTAAAATTGCCGTGTAAAATCATAAATGCTAATCAGTAGCATGTCAATAGCAAAGCCAATGTATATTAGCATCAAGCTAGCGCATTTGGAAAAAGTAGAGCCTGAACTAAGTTACGGCGAAGCGATTTTTTTATCCATTTCTTTGTTGGCATTGGAAATTGCAACATTATCTAGAGTCCACGCTCAGTGCTGCTGGAGTGATCGTCAAGTGCTGACATGTGAATAGCTGGTTGAGTCGGAAACCAGGCGTGACCTCACGCGCAACCCAGGTACCATAACATGGCACCGTTGGGTTTTACGTGAATCGATGCTCAATAGGTCCAGCGGGATTCGGTCGATGCCAAAAAAGTACCCATCCTTAATTGTAAATAGTAAAAAACTGCTAGTAAGAGGCCGCTAACAATGCAGGTTACAAACTATTCCTAAAAAAAACAACCTCCAACACCATTTTTATACATGCTTTAAGTATGTATGTAATGTAGTAACAAGCACATTTATAGTAACATGTAATATTTACAGTATCCTGCTCATTTTACGCATTACTGTAGCTTCTTGCCTATGCACATTGAGTTCACTTAAGGCCACTAATGCGAGGCACTCTGAAAAATTGTCAAAAAGTTTGACTTCTGGTTCATGCTCGAATCCACAAATAAACTGCACTAACTTCCTGAGCCTTTAATTGGTTTCTTAGTCAAAATGTAACTCCTAAAATCAAGTATTCTAATTTAGTGATTCTCAAACTTTCCCATATAATCACTTAATTAAATATTGTAATTAGAGATGTCCGATAATATCGGCCTGCCGATTTAAAATGTAATATCGGAAATTATCAGTATCGTTTTTTTTATTATCGGTATCGATTTTTTTTGTTTTTTTTGGGGGGGGGTTTGTATTAAATCAACATAAAAAACACAAGATACACTTACAATTAATACACCAACCCAAAAAACCTTCTTCCCTCATTTACACTCATTCACACTCATTCACACAAAAGGGTTGTTTCTTTCTGTTATTAATATTCTGGTTCCTACATTATAGATCAATATATATCAATACAGTCTGCAAGGGATACAGTCCGTAAGCACACATGATTGTGCGTGCTGCTGGTCCACTAATAGTACTAACCTTTAACAGTTAATTTTACTCATTTTCATTAATTACTAGTTTCTATGTAACTGTTTTTATATTGTTTTACTTTCTTTTTTATTCAAGAATTTTTTTTAAATTTATTTATCTTATTTTATTTTATTTTATTTTTTTTAAAGTACCTTATCTTCACCATACTTAATTCCACGACTGTATATATCGGTTGATATCGGTATCGGTTGATATCGGTATCGGTAATTAAGGGTTTGGTCAATATCGGAATATCGGATATCGGCAAAAAGCCATTATCGGACATCCCTAAATGTAATGTATTTTTTTTCATTATTTAAGTACGGTGTTTTAATTTTATATATTCAAATTGTGTGTAATGGCCAAACATTTTAAATATACTTGTTAAATAAAACCTCTGCCTTATTTTTAATGAACACTTAGGTTGCTACTGTATTTTAATGTTGGTCATTATGTTGGTATATGGAGTGTTTTCCGAGCTGGTACTTGGTGGAAATATTTATTGAGATACCGTACTTCTTTACTCCTTCCTGCAGGAGCTTCGTCAGTACCTGACAGGTTTAGCAGAGCAGTGCAGTGGCATGACAGGGATGGAGAGCCCTCTAGTGGTCATCCTGGACAACCTGCACCACATCAGCTCCTTGGGCGAGATCTTCAACGGCCTATTCAACTGCAGCCACCAGCACTGGTTGGTTACACTCATCTACACATACATTACATAAATATCTCTCTGACAGTGTCAAAAGTAAGAATGATCATATTTGATACGGCGAAACTAAGCCTAAAAAGTCTGACCGATGCACGTTTTTGTTTCCCCCGCAGCCCATATATCATCGGCACAATGAGTCAAGCGACATCATCTGCACCCAACTTGCAGCTTCACCACAACTTCAGGTAATCTTCAAACTCTTGGCTCACTCCGGTTTAGTCTGCTGGCGAAATGCGTGTGCAATTACCACGTCTTCTCTCTCAGGTGGGTGCTCTGCGCCAACCACACGGAGCCAGTCAAAGGCTTCCTGGGTCGCTACCTACGGAGGAAGCTGATCGAGATGGAAATCGGCAGCCGAACGCGCAACATGGAGCTGGTGAAGATCATTGACTGGATCCCAAGGATTTGGCACCATCTGAACCGCTTCCTGGAGACGCACAGCTCCTCAGACGTAACCATAGGTGAACAAAATATATACCTTATTTTCCTGGACCATAGGGCGCATTAAAGGGGTCATATTATGTTTTTTTTTCTAAATTTAAAACACTATCTTGTGGTCTACATAACATGTAATAGTGGTTCTTTGGTGAAAGTGTTGCATAGATTATGTTTTACAGACAATTTTCAAGTAGCTTTCTGTGGGCGGTCTTATTTACGTGGCTCACCTTCGACAGCGTTTTTCTCCCCGCCATCTTTGTTGTAGCGGTGTAGCATGCAAGGACGGGAGTGGAAGAAGTCTCAAAAGACGGAGCTAGCTGTTTAAATGACAATCAGACTAGAGATGTCTGATAATATCGGACTGCCGATATTATCGTCCGATAAATGCTTTAAAATGTAATATCGGAAATTATCGGTATCGGTTTCAAAATTATCTGTATCGGTTTCAAAATTATCGGTATCGGTTTCAAAAAGTAAAATGTATGACTTTTTAAAACGCCGCTGCGTACACGGACGTAGGGAGAAGTACAGAGCGCCAATAAACCTTAAAAGCACTGCCTTTGCGTGCCGGCCCAGTCACATATCTACGGCTTTTCACACACACACACACAAGTGAATGCAAAGCATACTTGGTCAACAGCCATACAGGTCACACTGAGGGTGGCCGTATAAACAACTTTACCACTGTTACAAATATGCGCCACACTGTGAATCCACACCAAACAAGAATGACAAACACATTTGGGGAGAACATCCGCACCGTAACACAACATAAACACAACAGGACAAATACCCAGAACCCCTTGCAGCACTAACTCTTCCGGGACGCTACAATATACACCCCCCGCTACCCCCTACCCCGCCCACCTCAACCTCCTCATGCTCTCTCAGGGAGAGCATAACCCAAATTCCAAGCTGCTGTTTTGAGGCATGTTAAAAAAAATAATGCACTTTGTGACTTCAATAATAAATACGGCAGTGCCATGTTGGCATTTTTTTCCATAACTTGAGTTGATTTATTTTGGAAAACCTTGTTACATTGTTTAATGCATCCAGCGGGGGCATCACAACAAAATTAGGCATAATAATGTGTTAATTCCACGACTGTATATATCGGTATCAGTTGATATCGGAATCGGTAATTAAGACTTGGACAATATCGGAATATCGGATATCGGCAAAAAAGCCATTATCGGACATCTCTAATTCAGACTTTACTTAAATCAACTCCGGAGCAGCATCTTCTCGTCCGTGGCTCAATAATGCAACATCAACGCCGGAAATGTGTCCCGTGAAAAACCGTCCGACCGGAACCTTTTAATAACTAAAGTTCCGTGGGTGAATTATGTAAACCCACCACAGCACTTTGATAGCTAGTTTACTGACAGATATAAGTACGAATTTTACGTTACTTTATATTAGAAATGGCAACAGCGGCAGATGAATGCCACATAAGAAGGTGGAGAAAAAGAAGAAGCTTATGACTACGGTGTCACCACGGACTACAATGGCGGACGCACACACATTTTTAAGACTTATGCAGATCCCAAATACACATCAGCAGGTACCAGAAGGTAAGAAAAGTTGGTTTTGCATAATATTGCGAAACAAAACGCCAGGTAATATGTCTGCTTATAGGTGCTATTTTGCGGTCCTTATACACACACCATATTATTTTACTCGTATTTTTAATGCGCCGACTATCCATAAAGCGGTGCGACTTCATCGCTTTCCGAAGTCATACTAAAAACATTTTGACAGATTTTTGACCGCCGTGTGTAATTTTCTATATTCTCAAAGGAACATTTAAAGTTTGGGGGTGGTTTACTACCATCATATTGCAGTCTACACGTATCTCTTATGTATGACTGCCATCTATTGGTCACACTTATCATTTCACCATGCACCAAATAAAATAGCTTCGAGGTCGGTAAGCACAACCAGAATTATGCCATACATTAGGGGCACCGGGTTATCAGGCGCACTGTCGATTTTTGAGAAAATGAAAGGATTTTAAGTGCGCCTTATAGTCCCAAAAATACCGTAGTTGATTTGTCCATACAAGTACGATGAGAGGAAAAAAATTTAAAATTAGTATACTGAAGCAAATTTCTCCATAAGAAACAATGTAAACATGAATAATTGGATCCAGTCCATTTTTTATTAAAAGTTTGTACATTTTGAACACAATATGAAGCGCTATACCGTAGGGCTGCAACAATTAATCGATTAGTTTGATTAGAAAAACCTTTGATTTACCTTTTTGACCTCGGGGCCAAACTTTTCCCCGGCAATATTAACACTGAATTAACTTCTGCCTGAATGCTGCTGAGATAGGCTCCAGCACCCCCCGCGACCCCAAAAGGGACAAGCGGTAGAAAATAGATAGATGGATGGATAGTAATCTTACTTTTGATTTTAATCGTATTCAATAATTATATCTAACCTCCTTACAGTTTAACAGGATAAACCTTGTCAATGATATGAAACCATTTGTTAATTACAAAGATTATTATCAATTAAGATGACAAAAATTAACACTAATCAAATATATTGCAAAATAAGGTACTTAGAGACTGATGAAAAATACATTTTCATTACGCTATGCTAAAAAACTAATTCTAACTAAATAATAAATCATAATATATATGTTTCTTGAATAAGCTGTCAATAAAATAAAAGTGCAAATGAAGATGCAGCTTAACCACTTTAGTCATATTTTTTGCTCTTAAGAAACTTCTCTATGACTTAAACTTCAGACTTATCCTGTTTGTTTGATATTGTCATTACTGCCACAAGTGGTGGAAAAGTGTATTACAAGTGAGTACTGCTGCAGCCAATACAGACCACACTTGACAAAAATATATTTTTTGGTGGCCCTCTTGGGGGCGCTTGTGGCCCAACAATGGGCCCTGGCCTTATGGTTAATAAACATTGTAAAATGTATATAATGTTGCTTTGATAAATCGTTTAATGAGTGTACCGCAACTAATGAAAATTGATCAAACACAGACTGCTTGGAGTGCGCAGAACTTTAAACACGCGGCCTTTTCCGCACAGCTGCTACAATAGAGCGTACATGAGAGCGGTGGTGTGTGGGTGACGGGATCTGTAACAGTATTTTTATTTTATTTTTTAAATCAGTGTTACATGTTAAAATTGCAATGTTTAATGTTGACAAAAGTAGAAAAAAGTACTTATGGCAAGCACAATTATTTTTTTTTTATATTCAGTCTAATAAGTGTGCTTAATCCCTTTACTCAAATAATCGAACAAACTAATCGATGGATTATTTGATTACTAAAATAATCGATAGCTGCAGCAATATACAGCATTGTACATCAAACAAACAACAACTTTCTGTTTAATAACAAAGCCAAAACAACAACAGAACAGGTGCTCCTTGAATGCAACACACGCTGTCACTAGCCCTGTGGCGCACTCAGTTGGGAATCATCAATTTCCTTTACTTTAACAGCCAGGTCGCTACGAGCATTGAGAATGAAAAATAAAAATCCATATCGGTTAATCTTCTTGCCGTTGAGCGGAAGAAAGCGGGAGAGGGGGATTTGAGGCGCTGTTGACAATGCTGTGTTTTCAAACCACTCATAGCTAGTGCATCTGTGTCAAACAGGACCTCGTCTCTTTCTGTCATGCCCCATCGACGTGGAGGGTTCCAGGGTCTGGTTCACTGATCTTTGGAATTACTCCATCATCCCCTACATGCTTGAGGCGGTACGAGAGGGATTACAGGTAACACACACACACACACACACACGGAGTGCATCATATAAACACTGCTGTGTTGTCCTCCTCCCTGTAGTTGTACGGCCGCAGAGCTGCTTGGGAGGACCCCGCCGCCTGGGTGATTGACACCTACCCGTGGTCGGCCACGCCCACTCCAGCCGATTGGCCCCCGCTGCTGCAGCTGCGTCCGGAGGACGTGGGTTTTGACGGCTACTCCGCCCCGAGGGAAGGTGTCCGGAAAGAGCCGCCTCAGAGCGACAGTGACGCAGACCCGCTGGTAAGCAACATGTCACTGAGAGGGGCACTCACACCTGAAGTCCGCCACATTCCGATCAGGGTTTTATGCTGCCGATTCTGATACCAGTCATCCGTGAGCAGGGTTGGGTTAGTTACTGAAAACCAGTAACTAGTTACAGTTACTAGTTACTTTATTTCAAAAGTAACTCAGTTACTTACACCAAAAAGTAATGCGTTACTGTGAAAAGTAACTGCATAGTTACTTATATATATATATATATATATATATATATATATATATATATTTTTTTTTTTTTTTTTTTTTTTTTTTTTAAAGGCCCCCTTTAATGCCCTTTTAGCCTTCATTTCAGTACTGTTATTGCACTGGAGAATAATACAATCTGTTGATCAACTTGACATGCATTTGCATCACTGAACTTTGCTAAACAATGTGGTCTACATACAACACACAAAGATTGATTGATTGATTGAATTATTTATTTCAAACCTGCACAGTACAACAACACACTTTTTTTTTTTTTTAAACATTTTGGCAGGGACATTTATGCAAGGCTTGAAAAGGGGTTGGATGAAGCAGATGCTTATAATATCCCAACCCCTCTCACTCATTCCACATTTAACAAACAATATAATACAAGAACAATACTATACAAACAAAAACAAGAAAAGCTCCTGTACACTAACAATACAATAGTACCACTGTTACTATGAGACAAGACAAGACGAGACAAAACACACACACACACACACACACACACACACACACACACATACACACACATACACACACACACAGGCCCAAACACTCTCTGACCATACACCTCTCTCCCATCGCTCTGTGCTGAGGGCATCACTCTCTTTCCTCCTCGTACTTCTTCAGTACTTCTTTTTTAAACAGTCTTTTAAATTGAATCATGTTAGAACAGGTTTTTAACTCGTCCCCTAAGTTGTTCCACAGACTGACTCCACGCACTGAAATGCACATTGATTTTAAAGTTGTTCTAAATTTAGGAAAATACAATTTTTTGTTTCCTCTTAGACTGTAACTATGGTGAGCATCTCTATCCTGGAATAAGTTTTGTATATTGGATGGTAGAGAGTTTTGGGATGCCCTAAACATAATTTGAGCAGTTTTAAAATTGATCACATCGTGCAGTTTAAGTTGCTTTAACTCCATGAATAGTGGATTTGAATGATGTAAGTAGTGAACATTGGACACAATCCTAATGGCCTTTTTCTGCAGAGTGACTAAAGGCTGTAGTTGGGATTTATAACAATTTCCCCAGACTTCAACACAATAGTTTAGATAGGACATAATAAATGAATGATACAATAAAAGCAGAGCATTGGTGTTCAATAAATTACATGATCTCCTCAAGACAAAGATATGTTTCAAAGGGCCAATTTGTTTCAGGCCAGAACAAATTGACAAAACTATTTTAAATAGCTGCAACATAACATACATAAGTAACAAACAGCATAATAACAACATAGCTATAAACCAAGGAAGGCACACACTACATACACAAAGCCTAACCAGGTGTTTTTTTCTCTCAAGGAATTCTGAAATAAAATCATGTCTGAAGCCCAGAACACTCTACACATTTCCCCAGTTTTAGTTTAGAGATAAGCAAAGATTGGCCTGGCCCACTAGCATCCCTCTTTATGTTTGTGAACTATATAGTCTATACATTTAGAGTGATGTGATAGTCAAACACTCTAGAAGTCTAGAATGAAAGAGCAACAGTATATAAGAGAATTGACAGAGTGTGTGTACCTTCAGTGCGCAGTGCCTCGTTAAAATCCAGCCGCTGTTGCCTAGGAAGTGAAGTGTGTCTCTCTTTACTTGCTTCGTCGAAGCATGTTGCTTTTGTAGCTGTTTCAGCAGATTTGAATTGCTAGGATAGGATCTTTGATCCAAGACACAACTTACATTTAACTAAAATGTTGTTTTCTTTGTGGTCGACAAAAGAAAAGTAGTGAGAATATCTCCATGTTAAGAAACTCGACTTCGGGCTTCGCCATGTCTTGTTAGTAAACACACACACGCCCCCCCTCACACACACACACACACACACACAGCGCGCGGCGTGCCTCTTCCTTGTCGCCTCTTCCGCAACGCTCCAATAAAACACACTCAGATCTTCTCAGTTTCTAGCCGATACTACATAAAAAATAACGTAAAATAACGCAGTAACGCATCATGTAGCAACGGTAACTGAATATAAAAAATAACACGTTAGATTACTATTTACCGCCGGAAGTAACGGCGTTACAGTAACGCGGTACTTTGTAACGCATTAGTCCCTACACCAGGGGTCACCAACGCGGTGCCCGCGGGCACCAGGTAGCCCGTAAGGACCAGGTGAGTAGCCCGCTGGCCTGTTCTAAAAATAGCTCAAATAGCAGCACTTACCAGTGAGCTGCCTCTATTTTTTTAAATTTTATTTATTTACTAGCAAGCTGGTCTCGCTTTGCTCGACATTTTTAATTCTAAGAGAGACAAAACTCAAATAGAATTTGAAAATCCAAGAAAATATTTTAAAGACTTGGTCTTCACTTGTTTAAATACATTCATTTATTTTTTTACTTTGCTTCTTATAACTTTCAGAAAGACAATTTTTGGAGAAAAAATACAACCTTAAAAATGATTTTAGGATTTTTAAACACATACTGTATACATTTTTTACCTTTTAAATTCCTTCCTCTTCTTTCCTGACAATTTAAATCAATGTTCAAGTATTTTTATTTTTTTTATTGTAAAGAATAATAAATACATTTTCATTTAATTCTTCATTTTAGCTTATGTTTTTTTCGACGAAGAATATTTGTGAAATATTTCTTCAAACTTATTATGATTAAAATTCAAAAAAATTGTTCTGGCAAATCTAGAAAATCTGTAGAATCAAATTTAAATCTTATTTCAAAGTCTTTTGAATTTCTTTTAAAATTTTTGTTCTGGAAAATCTAGAAGAAATAATGATTTGTCTTTGTTAGAAATATAGCTTGGTCCAATGTGTTATATATTCTAACAAAGTGCAGATTGGATTTTAACCTATTTAAAACATGACATCAAAATTCTAAAATTAATCTTAATCAGGATATTGTGATTTCACAAGACTGTCTTAGAAGTGATCATTTGAAAATGTTCAATTTGAAAAATGTGCACTTAGAGAAAATATAAAAATAAAGTGTTACATATTGATATTTATCTGTTTCTATATATATTTATTGTGAGAAATCATTAAGATGATCAGTGTTTCCACAAAGATAAATATCATTAATTATTAATAATTGTCATGACTAGGACTATGGCGTGGTTTGTTCTCCCGTGGTGCAAATGAACATTTGGACCAGACATGGCGTGAAGGTGAAGACATATTTAATTTTACTATAACAAAAAGAACAAACTAAAGATGCGCACAAGGCGGAAGTACAAACTTGACAAATGAAACCAAAACTTGCACGTGGGCAAAAAACTAAGGACATGAACAAAAGTCGCTAACTGTGGCATGAATCGAAAAAACTTACTTGGACAGGGCATGAAGTACGCAGAGGTAAACGGAGTGTGACAGGGGTATGATGTCGCCAGACAGACAGCCTGGCAACTGGAAGCTTAAATAATAGTGACATGATTAAAGACAGGTGCGTGAGTCGTGAGGGCAGGTGAAAACTAATGGGTTGCCATGGTGACAAACAAGAGTGCACAATGAGTCCAAACGTGGAACAGGTGAAACTAATGGGTAACTATGGAAACAAGACAAGGGAGTGAAAAGCCAGAAACTAAAGAGTCCAATAACTAAACAAAACAAAACATGACATGACTAAAACAAAACATGATTACACAGACATGACAATAATAACGTAGAGTTAAATGTAAATTGAGCAAATTGGCTATTTCTGGCAATTTAAGTGTGTATCAAACTGGTAGCCCTTCGCATTAATCAGTACCCAAGAAGTAGCTCGTGGTTTCAAAAAGGTTGGTGACCTTTGCCCTACACTGTCTGTGAGCGAGATCGGCGATACCAATACCGATACCGATCACATGTAATAACTATAAAATATTTTCAATGTATTTAAGTGGGGTATCAACACAATTTTTAAACCAGTTCCATATCCTTTTATTGTTTTACCTTAGATGAACATGCTGATGCGCCTGAAGGAGGCGGCGACCTCGTCGAGCCCTCAGAGCTACGACAGCGACTCCAACAGCAACAGCCACCAGGACGACATCTTGGACTCCTCGCTGGAGTCGACGCTGTGATGCGTTCAAGACGCCTGGGAAGGATGGGCGTCGACAGACTGCCCTCGCTTTGGGAACCCGACGATGACGACAACCGCGCCACAAAATCCAGCCACCTTAATTTTGGGTGCAGGCAACCCAAATATTTATACGCCAAGAACAAAGAAGAGACGATTGCATTTCAAAAAAAAAAAGCAACAAGTTTCTGCTGCACTGCGTCGGTTTGTTTTTGTTATTTATTTTTCACCACTGTGGCCCCCGGGGCTCCTCTGAGAAGGAGCTGGACGTCAACGCGGACGGAACAGAAGCACACGGCCTGCGAGTGTCGGCGACGTCGTCGTGATCGATTATAACCACCGTCCATCCTAGTGGACGTGGTCATGCTGCAGTGCGGCCGACTGGCCTGCAGGTGGCGACACAGGCCGAGTGTGTCCGCTTGCGGGCAGGACGCTGATGTTGAGCCAAGTGTGCATGTTCCCTTCTGCAGCAGCTCTCTATAGAGCCACACTTCTCAGCCTGTTTGTGTGTAGGATGATGAGTATTAGGGGTGTACCGATCGGTCCGATATCAGCAACAACAACAACAAAAACAAGTATCAGATTATATCGACTATTAGATAAAAGCTCTGATACAAGCAGCGATATGGCTAGTTATTCGCTAAATGTCCTCCAATAGGCACGCAAAGTTGGTCTTGTCTTGTATTTGAGTCAAGTCACTTAAAAAGGTATGAGCTCGCAGCTACACAACAGCTAAGCACACAATCGCTGACAAGCTAGACATGCGCAATCAATGTCCTGGATTGAAAACAATTGCAGTCAAAATAAACAAGTATTAAATAATTACACTTAAAATTATAAAGCATGTTAGAAGGTATCCGGTAACAGACGTGTCCGCATCACTCAACTTGCTGCATCATTATCTTCACTTTTACTCGGTGTTGTCAAACGATAATTACCGCTACACTTGAATTATTTAAAGACGACATAAGTACATTCCAGATGGTGAATAATAAATAAGTTGGTGTTTTTCATACCTACCATTGGGTTATTTTCACTTAATCCAGTAACACACGTGTCCACATTGTTCTACTTACTGCATCATGACTTTATTAATTATCATTACAACCAGGTGGTTCGAAAAAAGACAAATCAAAATCAACTTTAAAAGACCGCGTCAGTCCATTCCAGACTGTTAATAACAAAAAGGTTAGTGTTTTTCATAGGGGTGTGAGTCTTTGGGCACCTAACGATTCGATACAATTGCATGGGGTGACGATTCGGTTTAGAATCAATTCTCGATTCAACACGATTCAAACCGATACTCGCAATGTATTTTCTGGTTTATTACCTATGATAAAACTTTTTAAAAACAGGTTACAGGTTAGAAAAACTCCCTTTTAAATTAGATTTTTATAAAATGCATTTGTATACACAGTATGTATGTACATATACAGTATTTGTATATATGAATATATATCCTGTAAATATATATACATACAGTATATGTGTATATATGTATGTACTGTATGTATACATGTATGTATGTATGTATACGTATATATGTATGTATATACATGTGTGTATGTATATATATATATATGCTATATTTGTATACAGTAATATATTTTCTGTATATATATACACATATATATGTGTGTATATATATATGTATACATAAATACACATACACATTTATGTGTATATATATAAATATATATATATATATATATATACATATATATATATATACACACACATTTATGTGTATATATATATATATATATATAAAATCAAGGTTACTGTGGTTTATCCGTTATACGGGTAGAGCGGAATATACGTTAGGTCAGGAAGAAACACAGGCTATTTCATCCCGACAAGCCTGTTTCACAGGTTTCCCTGCTCTTCAGGGGCGTTTATTTAAATAAACTCCCCTGAAGAGCAGGAAAACCTGCGAATATCCATCCCGATTCCAAATCGATTCATAATTTTTTTAAAAGTATGTATATATATATATATTTATATTTGTATATATACATATATATATAGATATGCGTTAGGTAAGGAAAAATCACAGGTTATTTCCTCCCGACAAGCCTGTTCCACAGGTTTCCCTGCTCTTCGGGGGCGTTTATTTAAATAAACTCCCCTGAAGAGCAGGGAAACCTGCGAAACAGGCTTGTCAGGATGAAATAGCCTCTGTGTTTTTTCCTTGCCTAATGCATATATATATATATATATATATACATTTTTTTAAATTATGAATCGATTTGGAATCGGGATGGATATTGTTTTTTAATTACATTTTTTAAATTATGAATCGATTTAAAAATCGGGGTGAATAAAGTTTGCATAATTTATGCCGATATCGTATCCGATTAATACGGCTCCAACATTGATATCGGAAGTGAAAGAGTTGTATCGGACACCCCTAATGAACAAACAGCAAACACTGTAGCGCCATTCACAAATCTCTCATTGGAACTTTTGTATGTTGATGTTTTGCTTGTTTTACCGGGGCTCCTCCCACTTTTGGAAGGAACCCTCAAACGGTTGCAAAAGTGGAACATTTGGATCGGTTTACTACATGCATGTTTTATTTGGTAATAATGCCTTTTACCTCCGTGGGTTCTCGCTGTGACTTCCTGGTGTTCTCCATGCACATTGGCCCTCACAGGCTGCCGTAGCGCGCACATTTCTGCTGGTGCTGGACCCCGAGTCGAACAAAATGCCTTATTCCTTTGAGTTGGGGGGGGCACCTTTTTTTCTTGGCCTCCGAGGCTGCAGACATGGAGGGCTCTGAGTCGACACTCGCTTCAATATCAATATTGTGCGCCAGAAGCAAATGGGAGTTTTGACTTGAAGAAACGTTGCATGCTGGGAAGCTGGTGGGAATAAAACGAGACCACTATAGAAAATGATATATATATATATATATATATGAATATATGAGCGTGCTTTAGTGTTGCAAATCAGAGGTGTGTTGCTTTTATACCTCATCTTGGATCACACACTGTTCTGATTGTTATGGGAAAAGTGTTAAATAACTGCACATGCTGCTTTGTTGATAGTCCTATTATTGAGTGGAGATTATGGTATTATGATTGCGGTTGAACGGTTAAAATTGAGCAGAAGAAAAAAAAGGTCCAATATTGTGTGGTTTGAGAAACACCCACTATCGTACATGTTGGCTTGTGTGGACAAGCAGTCGAAAAGTAGCCAAGTTGTGTGTTTTTTCTTTTCTTTCTTTGTCATCAATTCTATGCAACATTCATCGTAATCGCCAAAAGCTGAATGTGCGTTCGTCCCCACCAGCACTGCCCAGTTTTGTACTCCATTTTTGTTGTGTGTGTGTATGGAAATTAGTTTGTGTCTTTATTAGGAAAGCTTTTTTAAATGTTATTTTTTAACTGAATTTTTTGCGTTTGAATTTCGTGGACTGATTTTTATTTTTATTTATTTTTTTATTTTATTTTTTTTTACATCAAATTATGCTAACAATTACATTGATTGGGAAAAAATGTTAAAACAATTTTTGTGTTTTAAAATGTTTGTAAAAAAAATTCAGTGCATAAAAAAATTATAGTTTAAATATTCACTGTAAAAAAAATGAGTGTATAAAAAAATCAGTTTTTAAAAATGAAGTGTAAAAAAAATTCAGTTTATAAAAATACAGTGTTTAAAAATTCAGTGCAAATTTTTTAATTTTTTTAATTTTTTATTTTTTTAATGTGTCCTTTCTCATCCATTTTGTACCGCTTGTTACTCTTGATGTCTCCTCGCCGCCCAGGAAAATCATATTGTCTAAAAATGCATTTTCCCATCGATAACTTGACATCATATATATATATATACATACAGGCCGACCCCCAGCCAAAATTTTTTAACCCAATGCGGCCCCCGAGTCAAAACGTTTGTGGACCCTTGGTTTAAATATTTAGTATAAAAACAATTCAGAGTATAAAAAAATCTGTATTTAAAAATTAAGTGTAAAAAATATTTAGTGCATAAAAAAATCTGTTTTAATATTCAGTATAAAAAAAATCTACGTTTAAAAAATTAAGTGTAAAAAAATAATTTGGTGCAAAATTTTAGTCTTTATTTCCCTGAAGTGAGTCTTGAGTTTTGAAGTAACACATTTTTCTGCACTCAATTTTTATACACTGATGTATTTTTTTACACACTGAATTTTAAAACAAAATTTTAATAAAATGACTTTACAAACACACATTTTCACAAAATTCACCCACTTAAAAAATTCAGCGTCCAAAAAAAGCTTTTGTAATAAGACACAAATGAACCCCTTTGTGAGTTTGTTGGAACTTGGTGTGTGTGTGTGTGTGTGTGTGCGTGTGCGTGTGCGTGTGTGTGTGTGTGTGTGTGTGTGTGTGTGTGTGTGTGTGTGTGTGTGTGTGTGTGTGTGTGTGTGTGTGTGTGTGTGTGTGTCCTTGTATAATAAGCACAAAGCGACTGACTGGTGTTGTTGAAGCATTTAACTCGTTTGTCGGTTTATGACTCGCAAGCTCAACGAATGTTTGGCCTTCTTTGCTGTAACATGACTTTGTAAATAGCATTTTTTTGGGGGGGGGGGACACTTTTCTAGCTGATTTGTTACAATACTTGAAAATGAGTATTTTGTGTACAGTCTCTTTACAGAGCACATTGGTGCCGTTTGTCATTGAGAATCTGATATCACTGTTCTAGTCTTAAGTTATTGTGATTCTATTAAAAAAAAAATATTTATGATTGGATTTTGCCCGAGTGTTTACTTCAAACACACACTTACTGTAGGTCACAGGTGTCAAACTAAAGGCCTGTGGGCCAAATCTGGCCAGCCACATTATTTCATGTGGCCTGGAAATAATTTGTGTTAATAAAGTACTTTTCTACGGAGCCCCTAAAGGGACATGGGGGGAAAAAACAATTTTTTTACGTTGTATTGTATTGTAAAGCATATGTTCCTTGACTGCACTTAAATGTAGAATATATGTAGAATATATTTATATTATTCATATATTATATATGTAATATATTATTATATATTACATTACTTATTATTATCATTGTCTATTGTGAGCGAACTGTGGTGCTGAATTTCCCCCAGGGATCAATAAAGTACTTTCTATTCTATTCTATTCTATTGCGCACCCTGACGACAAGTGTGGGAGTCGGTTCTGAAGTATGAAGTGAAGAGACGTAACTTCGTCACCTCGCCTGGTTATTGACTCCAACCCAGAATATTACACTGCCCATACTTATGCTCCTTCAAAGGCTGTGCTACTGGGTGCAAAGCATTGCACTTTCAAATACAACAATGAGTAGAAAGGAGTGTTATGTGTGTATATTTGTAAATAAATGAACACTGAAATTCAAGTATTTATTTTATTTATATGTATATATATATATATATATATATATATATATATATATATAGCTAGAATTCACTGAAAGTGAAGTATTTATTTTATTTATATATATATATATATATATATATATATATATATATATATATATATATATATATATATATATATATATAAGAAATACTTAAATTTCAGTGAATTCTAGCTATAAATATACTCTTCCCTCCTTAACCCCGCCCCCGCCACCCCAAATCTCCCGAATTTGGAGGTCTCAAGGTTGGCAAGTATGAGAGGAGCCAGATGAGGTGGTTCGAGCATCTGGTCAGGATGCCACCCGAACGCCTCCCTAGGGAGGTGTTTCGGGCACGTCCGACCGGTAGGAGGCCACGGGGTAGACCCAGGACACGTTGGGAAGACTATGTCTCCCGGCTGGCCTGGGAACGCCTCGGGATCCCCCGGGAGGAGCTGGACCAAGTGGCGGGGAAGGGGGAAGTCTGGGCTTCCCTGCTTAGGCTGCTGCCCCCGCGACCCGACCTCGGATAAGCGGAAGAAGATGGATGGATGGATATATATATATATATATACATATATATATATATATATATATATATATATATATATATATATATATATATATATCAGTGACGTGCGGTCACTGGAGGCAGGTGAGGCGGGGCCTCACCTGCCATCATGGAAAGAAAAAAAATGTAAAAAGAAAACAAATTAATTAAATAGTTATATGTATTCAGTGATTATACTATAACGTTATTTTCCATTTAACTTCACCAGTTTTAGATTATTTTTATTCAAAATCGCTGAATTTTCACATTTGCCGTTCAAATACTGAGAAGAGACGGTGCGGTGAACAGCAGCCAGTTGAGGCACGTCACTCAGTTGTGCCTCAACATGGATTGCAGACTCGGCTAACTGCTGGCCTGCTGTGCAGTGAGACCGTATTGCTATATGAATTATATTATACATTTCCATAGTTTAGTTAGCTGAGGTATATAATGTACAGTGTATTTTGTCAACAACTGTATGTGTGTAACGTATTTCTTGTGCTGAGCGATCATAAAACTGCTGCAAAAGACGCACTGGCTGAGGCTCGCAGTAATCCCGCCTCCTGCACCCCCGTCGTAGAATGCACACCCTGACGGGAGTGTTATATCAACTAAAACCCACACTTAAACTTTCCACGTGCAAGATTGAATCTATTTAAAAAAGTTATTTCATAAGAAGCCAAAAAGTGCAAAAACAGTAATGTTCGTGTTGGAGGAGTTGTGAATGACTGCAGGGCCACAACATTAGGTACACCTGCAGACTGCAGGTGTATCTAATTCACAACTCCTCCAACACGAACATTATTGTTTTGGCACTTTTTGGCTTCTTATTAAATAACTTTTGTAACCTATTTTCATGGGCTTTCCTCTTTGTGATGTTAAGTTCCTGTTATGCGCTGTTATACAGTATATGCCTTGAGCTCTTATTTTGAAGGCGCTAAGAGCGGAAGTGATGACACGTTGGAGTGGAGCAGAGGTTTTTGAAAGAAGGTAAATAAAGTGGTCCTCGTGTAAACTGGAGCCTCCGTGTTTGTTATTTTGTAGTTTCATACAGTATAGGCGACATTTATAAACCCTCGGTTACACTTTTTTAAATAGATTCAATCTTGCACGTGGAAAGTTGAAGTGAGGGCTTTAGTTGATATAACACTCCCGTCAGGGGGTGCATTAATCCAGCACAACAGCGGCGCATGGACTTCATTTATAAGTAAAGGTAAGACCATGATAACGTTTTTTTTATTAAATGTGCTTTTTTGTGTGCTACAGTTTGTATGTGTAAAGTTAAAGTTAAGTTAAAGTACCAATGATTGTCACACACACACTAGGTGTAATGAAATTTGTCCTCAGCATTTGACCCATCCCCTTGATCACCCCCTGGGAGGTGAGGGGAGCAGTGGGCAGCAGCGGCGCCGCGCCCAGGAATCATTTTTGGTGATTTAACCCCCAATTCCAACCCTTGATGCTGAGTGCCAAGCAGGGAAGAATGCTGGTATGAGCTTTTAAACATAACCCGTTAACTGCTGCCAATCAAATGGTGAATAAGATACTCTTTAGGGTTCATATGTTTGTAAATCTGAC
Organism: Nerophis lumbriciformis; assembly: GCF_033978685.3. NCBI lineage: Eukaryota > Metazoa > Chordata > Actinopteri > Syngnathiformes > Syngnathidae > Nerophis > Nerophis lumbriciformis. The sequence continues at coordinate 16,777,896 of NC_084562.2, read as the reverse complement.
TGTGATGAAGTCAGTGCCTCACCAGCCATCAACCTCACCGCACGTCACTGATATATATATATATATATATATATATATATATATATATATATATATATATATATATATATATATATATATATATATATATAGACTCACACACACATATTATTGAGGCTCTCAATGAAAAAGAGTTTTACACGCCTGCTGTAGTTGAAAAGTGTTTCCATGTTTATTTGGTATTTGTACAAAAAAGTAAAATGAACATATATACACCACATAATACAACATACGTATAAAACAAATCCATATAAATTATTAATGAAATAGCTACATTTGTTTTCCCTTCAATAAACAACTCTATTCAGGATGAAAGCAAAATCAAGTCAATATTCTTGGCATAAAATGTCCATACAAAATTGTACAAAACACTGTACAATTGAATGAAGCTGTGCAAAAACAGCAAAATGGAACAAAGGAGCTGATCCCGCCCGGTGCGCATGCGCTGTTCAATTTTTTTATTTTTTTATTTTAAAACAATGGCGTCTAATTGCAAGGGGGCGGGGTCACGCGACAGGACGGTAGCTTCTTCCATAAACCAAACAGTCTCACGACTAAGACACTGTTATTTCCTCCTCGTCCGACTCCGAAAAGTCCGAGTGCTTGCTGGAGAGACACGGAGACGACACCAGCGGGGAGGAGAAAGCCTCCTCGTCCTCGTCTTCTTCGGCGGACGACTTCTTGCCCACGTCGCTCAGGTCCGGGTTGGGGTTGGCCTTCGTGGGCAGCGTCTGCTCGCGACAGCCGCCGGAGGAAAGCAACTCACGCTCCTTGGAGTTCCTCCACTTCATCCGCCTGTTCTGGAACCAAATTTTCACCTTTTGGGGAAAGAAAAAAAAAAAAAAATGGCTCGTTAGCAAAAAGTTCAGTGTTTTTCAACCTATTGTGAACCAAGGCACATTTTTTTCATTTAAAAATCCACCAGCAGAAAACATAAAAAAAGAAAATCAGCAGCCGATATTGACGGTAAAAAGTTGTTCTCGCAATTGTTGGATATGAATTCAAACCATAACCAAGCATGCATCACTATAGCTCTTGTCTCAAAGTAGGTGTACTGCATACTTGCCAACCTTGAGACCTCCGATTTCGGGAGATGGTGGGGGTGGGTCCCGGGGGGGCGTGGTTGGGGGCGTGGTTAAGAGGGGAGGAGTATATTTACAGCTAGAATTCACCAAGTCAAGTATTTCATATATATATATATATATATATATATATATATATATATATATATATATATATATATATATATATATATATATATATATATATATAAGAAATACTTGACTTTCAGTGAATTCTAGCTATATATATATATATATATATATAATTATTTTTTTATTTTTTTATTTTATTATATATATATATATATAAATAAGAAAAATATTTGAATTTCAGTGTTCATTTATTTACGCATATACACACATAACACTCATCTACTCATTGTTGAGTTAAGGGTTGAATTGTCCATCCTTGTTCTATTCTCTGTCACTATTTTTCTAACCATGCTGAACACCCTCTCTGATGATGCATTCTGCTTCGTCTCCTTGTTGTGTGCGCAGTTGTGCACTGCACTCTCTAAAAGCCCGAGATGTTATTGTCACATATGCATGTACAGTAGATGGCAGTATTGTCCTGTTTAAGAGTGTCACAACATTGCTGTTTACGGCAGACGAACTGCTTTACGGACGTGAAAACAGGCTGTCGACACATCACTCAGGTCCGCATGAATTTCGGGAGATTTTCGGGAGAAAATTTGTCCCGGGAGGTTTTCGGGAGAGGCGCTGAATTTCGGGAGTCTCCCGGAAAATCCGGGAGGGTTGGCAAGTATGGTGTACTGTCACCACCTGTCACATCACACTGAGACTTATTTGGAGTTTTTTTGTGTTTTCCTGTGTGTAGTGTTTTACTTCTTGTCTTGCGCTCCTATTTTGTTGTTGATTGTCATGTCATGTACGGATGTACTTTGTGGACGCCGTCTGCTGCTCAATCCAATCCAATCCACTTTATTTATATAGCACATTTAAACAACAAAATGTTTCCAAAACAATATTAAAAACAATATTCAAATATCATCCTTAGCTCCACCAATGACTGAATAAAAACAAAAAAATAAATACATATAAAACCAATATAAAAAACAATACTCCACACGCTGTAAGTCTTTGCTGTCGTCCAGCATTCTGTTTTTGTTTACTCTGCGGCCAGTTCAGTTTTAGTTTCGTTTTGCATAGCCATCCTTAAGCTTCAATGACTTTTGTTTATTTTTGGTTGAAGCATTAGATACCTTTTTACCATGTTTCTGACATCGACAAAGCAATTAGCTACCTGCTGCCACCTACTGATATGGAAGAGTATTACACGGTTACTCTGCCGAGCTCTAGACAGCACCGACACTCAACAACAACACATCATTTGCAGACTATAATTACTGGTTTGCCAAAAATATTTTTAACCCAATTCAGTGAAATTACATAAACAATATCTCACGGTACACTAGTGTGCCGCGGCACAGTGGTTGAAAAACACTGTGCTCGTTAGCATGAAGTGTACGGGTATTTTAATTTACAGCGTTGCCAGACGGGAAATAACAAATTATCGTGCAAGAAGCGTAAAATTAACCCATTTTGGGGGATATCATGACACATACTCGATGTGATTAGTTACTCGGGACCATATGTCACAGTAAATCGTTACTATAGCGTGTGTAGCGTACCAGTAGTTTATTTGACTAAATATTTATTTAAAAAATTGTATTCCTCCTTTATTTCTTTATTCATGAAACAATGAACCAACTCTTCTAATACGATATTTCTAGTCCAATATTTTACACCAGAAATTTACATAATAAACCAAATTAAAAACAATTCTCAGACAAAACCTGTTAAAGATGTTACAAGTATGAAATAAATAAATGCATCTGTACATCAGTCGAGGAAAATGATCAGACTACACAAATAACATACTGTAATTATGATTTTGATATAATTTTTATTATCTTGATGGATTGAAAATTGACACCAATGAGTTGACTGATGAACATTATCACAACATTTATTCAGAAAATATAAATAACTACAAATAAAGATAGAATACTATTAACCGCAACATGTAAGTGTAAAAAAACAAAACAACAACATTATGATTTGTACAATTTCAGAATGTGCTTGTTTTGTTTTTAAACAGAAAACAATCTGAAGTTGTCTTTATTTTTAAGTTATCTTGCCGTGATTTTACCATCCGGCCCATTTGGGAGTAGATTTTTCTCCATGTGGCCCCCTGATTTAAAATGAGTTTGACACCCCTGCTTTACAGGGTGTTCCTGTTAATACTATACATTACATAAATATGAAACTGGGATTATCTAAAATAACTTGAATTCTTCCAATAAAGGTAATAATTTTAGGGCCTTTTCTACATTTAACCACTTTCCAAGATCGTAATAATAATTAGAAATCATTCAGCCAAAGTCAGCTTTTGAGTTTTACTTTTAGAAAACAAAATTAGCTCGCAAGATAATAATATGTTTTAGTTTGCTATCTTTATTAAAAAAAAAAAAAGTAATTTATTCTATCTTTTTTATATTTCAGCCAACCTCTGATCTCCCAAAATAAAGTTCCAATAATAAACTAAATTAAAATAATTGTCAGCCATAATGTTACATTTTTCTTTCAATTACTCACATTTTCATGTACTTTTGGTTACTTTTCCAAAAAGTCTTGACTGCAGTTAAATGTTTTCGATCAACAACGGAGCAGTATGCCCACATCCGGGGATTCTTAGTGCAGCCCCAAAAAAAAACCAACCGGAAATGTGTCCCGTGAAAACCCGCCTGACCAGAACTGCCTATAAATAACAAAAGTTTAATTTATTTTATCATTTATAATATGAAAATATTTATTGTTTATTTATTTTAATTTATTTTTTATTTTTTCAATATTTATTGTTTATGCCTCAGTGTTGGCGTAATAATGACGTCATTTGCCGGCGACAGTTGTGTTGTGGCGGGAAGCCCAGGCTGGTGAAGTAAACAAACGGAGGAAGCCCGCTCGCTCCAAACGGTGCCTGGGTTTTTGTCCTTAAAAAGGGTGAGGGAAATGCTTTATATGTTCTTTTACTGAAGGTTTACCTTTAAAAAAAAAACTACAACCGCTGCTGGGAAAGAAGTTGTCACTGGCAGAACAGCGCCCTCCAGTGGCTGTAAAACTCAACATCAGGCGTAGTCGAGATGGGATTCATGGCTCTATTATTTTGACGAGCCATTCAAAATACTAACTCGTTATTACAATTTTCTTTATATTGAGGAAACATACCCTGATAGCAGTTACAAGATTAGAATAATAGTATTGACTTTAATTAGATTTTATTGGTTTTTTTCATTGTGGATATTCCATAAGGTGGTGCCATATTCTCATAGAACAGGGGTGGCAAACTCATTTTAGCTCAGGGGCCACATTAAAATCATGGCATTAAAACTAAAAAAATAAAGACAACTTCAGATTGTTTTTTTTTTGTCTTACTTTGGCCATAAATAGAACAAACACATTCTGAAAATATTACAATAAAAATATAGGAAAAAAATACCGCCAGCGTTAGAGTTTAAATCTATGAAGGAAAGAAGAAAGTGAATTAATCTTTATAACTGATACATTTACATATGCATAAAAATGTGTTTTCTTTTGTATATTTTTTTTAAATGAATCAAGTAACGTTTATGACAACCTTTTTCCAAAACACAATATAGAATGTGAGATATAACAGGATAATGCATACATTTATCGTTTGTTTTCAAAACGCTTAAAAAAAAAGTGGGGATCCCAAAAATGTACCCTGGGACCCCATCAAAATTCCTAGCGTCAACACTGATGGAGTATTGGTGCGTGCCAAAGCAGCAGCAGGCGGCTGTGGCCTGCGGGCCGGATCTAATACTAATCAAATATCATCCCGGGGTCCATAGATAATTTATTCGCGAGCCGGATCTGGCCCGTGGGCCTTGACTTTGACATCCCTGGTTTAGAATGAATTGTGGCCCCTGCATATGCATGACAATAAATAATATGATTTCCATTACCCACTCATGATAATACTTGAGGCATTTGACATATTTATTATCATATTTGAGTGAATAATGACAGGTTGTTTGATGATTAAAACTTACATTCAGGCTACTTTATATACAATTTTTGACTATTTAAAAAAAACATTTTTTTTTGTGCATGTAAACACGGCTTTAGGTTTAGGGTGAATGGGGGCCCATCAAGATTCTAATATTAATAAATATGTAAGTAATATTAAAGACCAAAATAGGGCCACAAACATAGCCACAAAAAGCATCGGCTATAATATAGAATGGGCCTTGACGTTGACACCTCTGTTATAGACACTATTTTGAAGTTATTTTTACCTACAAAACTTATTTATTCAAACAATAAAGAAAAAAACACAGGTAAGAATAAAAAGTATAAATACAAATTATAGGACACGATAAACATGACTACCCTACCTGGTGTTTTCAGGCTTGAACTACTTTATATATCAGAACAACAAAGAACAAAAGCATTTTGGACTCTGATTAACTCATTATTTGCGAACTTAAAATAGCCGTTCAAAAGCCTTGATTCGTTCATGAACGTCACAAAGGCACAGTGCAGGATGGTGCTGAAATTGTCCTACATTACGGCAACAAAAACATTTTGGACTTTGATTAACTCATTATTTGCGAACTTAAAAGAGCCGTTCAAAAGGCGTGATTCGTTCATGAATGTTACAAAGTCACAGTGCAGGATGGTGCTGAAATAGTCCTACATTATGGCAACAAAAGCATTTTGGACTCTGATTAACTCATTATTTGCGAACTTAAAAGAGCCATTCAAAAGACTTGATTCGTTCAAGGCACAGTGCAGGATGGTGCTGAAATTGTCCTACATTACGGCAACAAAAACATTTTGGACTCTGATTAACTCGTTATTTTGCAAACTTAAAAGAGCCGCTCAAAAGGCGAGATTCGTTCATGAACGTCACAAAGGCACAGTGCAGGATGGTGCTGAAATTGTCCTACATTATGGCAACAAAAGCATTTTGGACTCTGATTAACTCATTATTTGCGAACTTAAAAGAGCCGTTCAAAAGACGTGATTCGTTCATGAATGTCACAAAGGCACAGTGCAGGATGGTGCTGAAATAGTCCTACATTATGGCAACAAAAGCATTTTGGACTCTGATTAAGTCATTATTTGCGGACTTAAAAGAGCTGTTCAAAAGACTTGATTCGTTCAAGGCACAGTGCAGGATGGTACTAAAATCGTCCTATATTACGTCAACAAAAGCATTTTGGACTCTGATTAACTCATTATTTGCGAACTTAAAATAGCCGCTCAAAAGACGTGATTAGTTCATGAACGTCACAAAGGCACAGTACAGGATGGTGCTGAAATAGTCCTACATTATGGCAACAAAAGCATTTTGGACTCTGATTAACTCATTATTTGCGAATTTAAAAGAGCCATTCAAAAGCCTTGATTTGTTCATGAACTTCACAAAGGCACAGTGCAGGATGGTGCTGAAATTGTCCTACATTATGGCAACAAAAGCATTTTGAACTCTGACAAAGAGTCAGAGTCCACTCAAACTCATTATTTGCGAACTTAAAAGAGCCGCTCAAAAGGCGTGATTCGTTCATGAACGTCACAAAGGCACCATGCAGGATGTACATTATGGCATTTTTAGAATCATTGCTATTTCAGAGGGTGGAATCATGGTACAATTCTTTAAATAACTGTATTTAATCTAGCAGGACTGGTCAAGTAGTATTTTACAAGTGTTGATTGTTGTTACCTGTGAGTCTTTCAGGCCCAGCTTGGACGCCAGCTTCTTCCTGTCCGGCTTGCTGATGTACTTCTGTTTCTGGAACATCTTCTCCAAAGCTTTGCGTTGCACGTCGGAGAACACCGCCCTCCTCAGCATCCCCCGGCGGGGCTTCCCTCGGGCGGCCAGGGGCCACGAGAAGGTTCCCGGCATGGGCACGGCGGACGAAGACGCTGCGGGAAGACACCAACAACACGTAAATATGAGAACCCCCGTTGAATGGGCGCTAATTGAATGGCATTATTGTGCTGGCGCTATGGGTGTCAGCTTGGAGTGAAATGGCGTGAGGTGACTAATTAGCACATTTGGCCGCTCCCCGGTGGCATTGGTATGTAAAAGAGGCAGCGTTTCCTTTAAGAGGGCGGATAGAGGAGTTAATAAAGCGTGAACGGTAATTGTGTAGTAATGAACTAACACAGAAAAGACTCTGGACAGGCGGCGAAGGCCATATATTATGAGCACAAAGGGAGATTTACACTTTCAAACTAAACACAACTGCATACCAGAATACTGATGCCTAGAAGGAGGGGTGCAGAGGGTGAATCCCCCCACCCTCCCTCCCCCCGCACCCCTTCACCCTCCCTTCTTCATGCCCTCAAATCATTTTCATTAAATGAACACGAAAAGCTATTGAAGACGCTGAGTTGCTTTGTGGGCCCATTCAGCCGAGCCCATAAAAGGACTCCATCGCCATTATGATTTGTCTGAATGAAAGCGACTTTATAGACTTTTCTAAGAGATTATTCCTTATTTTGCCTCCTTGATTGGCCCGCTTACACACCAGAGAGGGCAAAAAAGGTGGGGTTGGCATGGTAATCTATCTAGCCTGTAAGTCAGTGGGTACCTTTCACTTTCGAACTGATACGGTGCCAATGTCCGGTACCTGGGAGTCGACAACGGTACCAATTGTCAGTAGTTTTGTGTGTGTTGATAAATTATAATTGTTCGATAATACATTCTCATTTTGTATGCAATATTTAAAATGAGCTGATTATGACTGTGCTGTTCATTTCTTTTATTTTATTTTCTCATTTGCAAGTATTATAACTCCAAATATTTGAAAATGGTGTAAAAGTCCATCGATTTCAGCAAATCCAAGTTCAAATGGGAAACTAATTTGTGATATAAACTCAGTACATATAAAGTGTGTCAAACTTTTATAAGTCTTGAAATATTTTGTTATGAGCAGGGCTGCAACAACTAATCAATTAAATCGATTAAAATCGATTATAAAAATAGTTGGCGATTAATTTAGTCATCGATTCGTTGGATCTATGCTATGCGTATGCGCAGAGGCAATTTTTTTATTTTTATTTTTAAAATGTTTTTATTTTTATTTTTTTTATAAACCTTTATTTATAAACTGCAACATTTACAAACAGCTGAGAAACAATAATCAAAATAAGTATGGTGCCAGTATGCTGTTTCCCCCCCCAATAAAATACTGGAAAGGATAGAAATGTAGTTTGTCTCTTTTATCCGATTATTAATCGATTAATCGAAGCAATAATCGACAGATTAATCGATTATCAAATGAATCGTTAGTTGTAGCCCTAGTTATGAGCCTAAGTCATATATTAGTTTCACCTTGGAAATCTAATTGCTGGTATAAATGAACCCTATTCAGTTTTTTTTGCCTTTCACCTGTATAGTAGACTTGGCATGCCCTTGCAATTCCGGTGTGTTGCCTCACTAGGAAGTAGTCTTTGCCATGTAAGTGACTGTGCCGGTACGGTCCTGTGTTGCGTCCTATAAATAGTTTATACCGTAAGTATTGTACTTATTCCACACCAGCTGTTTGTGGCTGTAGTTTTGATTACCAAATTTGGAGGTGTTGAAATTGCCATGTAAAATCGCTAATGCTAATCAGTCGCATGTATATGGCAAAGCTTATGTACATTTTTCCTACAGTTTGTGTATTAAAAATGCTAAAACCAAGCAATATATGACATCCACAGCTTGGCTTTGTGTTACAGCTGACAAAGCAAATTGGTATAATGTCTAACATAACATAATTAATCATGACTTAATTACATTTTTTTTTACCTGGGCCACCCTTGGACACCCAAACAAGAAGGGGGAGGGGAATGGTAATCTATTTTGCCTGGAAGTCAGGGGTGTCCGAACTTTTCTAAAAGGGCCTGCATACAGATTAGGGGGGAAAAAGGTGTGTTTTTTTGTATTAAAGATGCTAAAACCAATCTAGTGTATGTCAGTAAATTACCATGAATTGATTTACGTGGACTTAAACAAGTTGAAAAACCTATTCGGGTGTTACCATTTAGTGGTCAATTGTAAGGAATATGTACTGTACTGTGCAATCTACTAATAAAAGTTTCAATCAATCAATCAAAATGCTATAGCAAGCTGTGTGTTTGGATGTAACGAGCAAATTAACATAATAATATATCCATTTTTTTTTGTTTTTTTGCAAAATGCAAGATGAAAATAACACCCGTGCCTCGCTTTGGACACCTCTGCTCTAAGCATAAACAGCTGTGACTCTTTTTTTTTAAACAATTAACACCTTGACGCCACAAAGTGGTTCCGATCGGACCCCCACCTGGCCGCGATGCTCACGTGGCCCCTGTCAGATCCCGGGGACAAGGCCGCTCTATGTGGTCTTGTGAGAATATTGAAATCTCTCAATAGCGCCTAATGGGGAAATTAGTGCATGACTGGTAAAAGTCACTATCCAGGGTGGGTGGTTCAACCAGTGGGAGCTGACCAAATTGGTCACGGTGCCGAAAAACCTTTGTTGGCAGCCAGTGCCGGCCGGTGGCCCCCCGGGCTCTGTGGGAAAACTCGGGCTCGGGTGGGGGGGAAATACCAAAACAACGCCCCCCAATGGGAAGCTCGGGGGGGAGCTGTAAATGGCCACCCCGCCTCAAATTTAGAGCGTGACGATTTGGGATAATTGATTAATTAGGAGGTGGGTGGGTCTGGGCAGAGGCCAGGGCCAACAGTAACACTGGCACTTGGCCTGCAGCTAGCCATTATTTTAGTAATCGGATAAAACACACTTCATATCAGGGAAAATACTTAGAATCCCTTATTTTTAAATAAATGCACATAACATTGGAATTGCACTGTAGTTTGATTGGTTGACAGCAGTTCCGCGTGACTTCTCTTCCAAAACACCAGAGGGCAGTGTTTCCCCCAACTCGCTAATAGCTTCCTGTACGAAGTGGTTGAAAACAATGGCGACTCAAGCGACATTCGCATCGTAGTCGGAACTGAAACTAATCATTTGAAACAACGGTTCATTTTATTGTCCATTGGAAAGCAAAGAAGACATTCACGAAGAAGGGCTGTGCGACTCCCGAACGAATCGGGGCAGAGGAAACGACGTACCAAAAAGCCGACCAATCACAGCCACCGCGAGCTTTGTGATGCAAGACCAAATTTCAGCCTTTTAACATTTTTTTTTTTTATTAAAAAGAAAGAAACTCTGCAGAAACTATGTCCGCATATTTAACGTCCCGATTTTTATGGGTTACTCATCAAACGATTCATTGAATTGAGTTCTCAATTGTTGATGACTGATGATAACAACCAAACCTAACCCCCCTCCACACCCCGGACTGTAAATAATGTAAATAATTCAAAGTGATTATCTTGTGTGATGACTGTATTATGATGATAGTATATATCTGATAGTATATATCTGTATCATGAATCAATTTAAGTGGACCCCGACTTAAACAAGTTGAAAAACTTATTCGGGTGTTACCATTTAGTGGTCAATTGTACGGAATATGTACTTCACTGTGAAACCTACTAATAAAAGGCTCAATCAATCAAAAAAAAATCAACAAATTATAAATCAATGCTTTTTTTCCTAATCGATTAATCGTCGTAGCACTGAATTTGTTAACGGACATTTTTTTCTCCTTTCAAAGTCTATTTTCTCTTTTTTTTAATCAGATTAATCACACTTGTGAATGTTGATTAATTACGATTAATTGCAGTAAATTACTTGCTAGCATAATCCAAATGAACTTTCAAGACACAAAGTAATTTTATTGTCACTTATTAGGTAGGGTCTTCAAGTTTCAACAAGTCAGATTTAAGACTTTTTAAGACCATTACGACAAAAATGTAGGATCTAATACCAATCCATACTGACTTTTGGCATTTTTTGACATGCACTTGTCCCCAAAGGTTCAACTTTTTACATTTACTGCTACGTTTACTAACTTCTACGATGGCTTTACGTCACAGACGTCCTGCACCCGACTTAACGTTGTTATTGTTAAGACTTTTCATAGTCATTTTTAAGACTTTCTATGAGATTTGGATAGCATCTAAGACAGTGGTTCTTAACCTTGTTGGAGGTACCGAACCCCACCAGTTTCATATGTGCATTCACCGAATCCTTCTTTAGTGAAAAATAAAATGTTGGTTTTTTTTCACATTCAAGACAAAGTTATATGTTTTTGGTAACACTTTAGTATGGGGAACATATTCTAAGTGACAAAGACTTAATTTAGAGTTTTTTGGACACTAGGGGAACATATTCTAAGTAACAAAGACTTAATTTAGAGTTATTTGGTTAGGGTTAGGGTTAGAGGGTTAGGGCCAGGGTTAGAGGGTTAGGGTTATAATAAGGCCATGCCGAATAAGGCATTAATAAGTACTTAATAATGACTAGTTAAGAGCCAATGTGTTACTAATTTGCATGTTAATAAGAAACTAATTAATGGTGAATATGTTCCCCATACTAAAGTGTTACCATGTTTTTATACTGGTGCACAAAATGAACCGTGCATGAACATCACCTTGTTCAAAGAACAAAACCAACACAGTGCATAAACTCACAATAAATTACACACATGCAAATCAGTTTGACTTTGGCTGTTTCCGTATCCGTAATACGCCGTATAGGGAGAAGTTTTTATTTACACGATGAGTCGGGTGTGTCTTGACCGAACCCTTGAGCCCGACTCACCGAATCCCTAGGGTTCGATCGAACCCAGGTTAAGAACTACTGAAATAAAAACACTGAAAAAAAAACACTGAAAAAGAACCACTGATCTAAGACATATTATGCAGGCCTTAAATTTAAAGGATTCTAGACTTGTTAAGACCTGGCTGGCAACCTGTATAGGACCATGTTTCACCTGAATCCACATCAATTGTTGCTCACAACTTGATAACTTTATCTACAGTCCTATCGGGTAGTGATAATTGCGATACCACGGATTTTCTTTACCATGCGATACCGGGTAACATTTAGAGTGCCCGCGATACCATCCTGATGCTGATACTTTGTGCAAATATACCTACAGTGTCTGGTAAAATGTATAATAGTAGTGTATTTCAAGTGTTGCTGCTTCACCACTTTAGTCATACTTTTTTGCGCTTAAACTTCTTTAGGACTTTAGGTCCAGACTTCTTCTGTTTGAGATTGTCATTACTGCCACAAGTGGTGGAAGAGTGTATTACAACTGTGTACTGCTGTTGCCAATACGCTACACTGCAGAGGAACATATTTTTTGACGGCCCTCTAGGGGGCGCTCGCGGCCCAACAATGGCCCTTTGATTAAGAAACACTTTCTTACACCTGATCTGAGTGATTTAGTTACTTTACAGCAGGGGTGTCAAACGTACGGCCCGAGGGCCTGATCAGGCCCACGAACAGGCCTTATTTGGCCCGCAGGATGACTTTGCTAAGTATAAAAATTAACCTGAAATTTTTGAATGAAAGAAACAGCTGTTCTAAATGTGTCCACCGGATGTCGCAATAGCAATTTTTTGTATCTTTGTAGATGATGCTACATATGTACAAAATAAACCACATGCTGTCAGTACACTCACTACATAAATAACATACTGTAATTTTATTTCTATATAATTTTTTTTATCTTGATACATTGAATATTAACACCAATGAGTTGACTGATGAACATTATCACATCATTTATTCAGAAAATATAAATAACTACAAATACTATTATTCGTAACATGTGAGTGTAAAAAAAAACCCAACAACATTATGATTTGTACAATTTCAGAATGTGCTTGTTCTAGTATCGATATTTCAATTTCAGACTTGATATCAGCGCATAAAGATCTGGTATCAGCGGTATCGGTATGTCAATTTCGATCTGCACATCACTACTAAGTGTCGGGGTTTATTTTGAAGGGACATTTGCCAGCTTGTAAACCAGTCGGAGTCTCTCACGGTTAAGGGAAAGGAGACAAAATGAATAAAGTGTAAAAAAAAACCAAAAAACATTGTGATTTGTACAATTTCAGAATGTGCTTGTTCTATTGTTTAAAAAAGAAAACAATCGGAAGTTGTCTTTATTTTTAAGTTATCGTGCCGTGATTTTACCCGGTCCGGCCCACTTGGGAGTGGATTTTCCTCCATGTGGCCCCTGATTTAAAATGAGTTTGACACCCCTGCCTTTACAGGCTGATCCTGTTAATACATTATCTCAAAAACCCGAAGTATCAAAAGTATCAATATTTCAATTTGAGACTTGATATCAGCGCATAAAGAGCTGGTATCGCTATGTCACTACTAAGTGTCTTATTTTGAAGTAACTGAATCTCTCAGAGTCTCTCACGGTTAAGGGAAAGGGGACAAAATAAATAAAATGTAAAAACAACCCCAACAACATTATGATTTGTACAATTTTAGAATGTGCTTGTTCTATTTTTAAAAAAAGAAAACAATCGGAAGTTGTCTTTATTTTTAAGTTATCGTGCCGTGATTTTACCCGGTCCGGCCCACTTGGGAGTGGATTTTTCTCCATGTGGCCCCTGATTTAAAATATGTTTGACACCCCTGCCTTTACAGGCTGTTCCTGTTAATACATTATCTCAAAAACCCGAAGTATCAAAAGTATCAATATTTCAATTTGAGACTTGATATCAGCGCATAAATATCTGGTATCGCTATGTCACTACTAAGTGTCTTATTTTGAAGTAACTGAATCTCTCAGAGTCTCTCACGGTTAAGGGAAAGGGGACAAAATAAATAAAGTGTAAAAACAACCCCAACAACATTATGATTTGTACAATTTCCGAATGTGCCTGTTTTATTTAAAAAAAAAGAAAACAATCGGAAGTTGTCTTTATTTTTAAGTTATCGTGCCGTGATTTTACCCGGTCCGACCCACTTGGGAGTGGATTTTTCTCCATGTGGCCCCTGATTTAAAATATGTTTGACACCCCTGCCTTTACAGGCTGTTCCTGTTAATACATTATCTCAAAAACCCGAAGTATCAAAAGTATCAATATTTCAATTTGAGACTTGATATCAGCGCATAAAGATCTGGTATCGCTATGTCACTACCAAGTGTCTTATTTTGAAGTAACTGAATCTCTTAGAGTCTCTCACGGTTAAGGTAAACAAATATGCGTTTAAACATGAATAATGCCACATTTTTTGCGATTAATCGCATGAGTTAATGTTTTTAAAGAAATATGATTACCTGGTAAGTAAGGCGTCCTGAAAATGGGGTGGAAGGTTCCATCAAAACACGGGACATGGAAGCTCTTGGAGTGCATGCTGTGGACTGTCGGGGGTGAGGACGCTGTGGAGACACATTATGTTAAAAAAACCCGGAAGTGACGTAAAAGGACGGTCTGGACTTTTCCCCGTCGACTTACGTGTCTTTGGTGATGGTGCGAGGATGGCGCTCACGCCAAACTTGAGAAACGTGGGATCCTTGCCGCTCGACGTTTTGGGCGAGCAGGACTCCCGCGTCACGGAGGTGGCGGAAGCGCCGTCGCCGTAGACGGGCTGCACGGTCCGGTTTAGGAAGGCCGCGGGTCGGCTTATCCGCAGTAGGTCCTCCACGAGAAAGCTGGAGTGGGTCTGGAAAGCGGCGGCGGGTATGGCGTGGTGGTGCATCGGCATGGCGGCCATCGTCGGCCGGTACAGGCCCGGGTAAAGGGCGGGAGGCGCGAGGACGCTTGGGATCATCATGGTCCCCACTTGGAATATTCCCGTGTGTCTTTAAAGCAGGAGCGTGTCAAGTGTCTGCTAAGTCCTCTGTGCTCTGCTCTGTGGGGAGAGCAGCTTTATAGCAGCAGACCCCCCCCCCACGCCCCTCTCGGGCCTGACAGGCGCAACAATGAAGCCAAACAAAGTTCTCCTCATGGCTTCCTTTCAAGCCGCCTTCTCCCGCTCTCCGATTGGCCGGAGCACGCAATTTATGATTGCATTAGACTTCATAAGCAATGTGGCCGCCACAAAGGAGGCCCGGTCATCATTTTTGCATATCCACCACTTTCCTTTCACTTGATTGTGCTAAGCCAAAGCAAGCCGCCTCATTAAAGAGCAATCTTTAGGCATTGTCTCTTTATGTGTGATAGCTTTTAAATAGCAGATTCTTTGAAGGGGCTTATAATCAGTCGCATAAACTCTCTATGCAGTTGTTTGGGGCCACAACCACTAGGGGGGCCACAAGATCATGCATGGCTTGGGCTTTTATAAAGATTTCAACATGTTTTTTTTCAATTATAGAATATAGAATGAAATTACGGAACGGATTAACCAAAGAAATAAAACAAAGCACCAATATGATTCAGTTTAAGAGACTTTTCAATCTACAAGTGTTCATAGAACAAGAACCCATCTTGAACCCTTTTTTTTTCTCTTTTTTGTTAATTGAGACAAAGATTATTTATGTATTTAATATTTATATGCTTACTATAGTATATTATTTATTTATTATTTATTATTTGTTCACTGTTCTATTACAGAGAACAAGGAAATTGGATAAAATTGCTATGGTATGAAAAGGGGTAGGATTAAATAAGCTCTGCTTCTTCCTACTCCTTTTCGGGCGTGCTGTAATGAAACAACTGGAATTGTGTGATGCATTACATTGCATCGTATGCATGTTCGAAATGAACTGGAACTGAACTAAGTTAAGATCAAGTCAAGTTCAAGCTTGTTTGAATCCAATTAGGAATGTGTAACATTATACTTTACACCCCCTTGATAAAATGCAAAATTTCCATTTCTTTTCTTTCTTTCTTTCTTTAGTTTATTTCGAACATGAACACACTTACATCATAATACATCACACAATTTCATATCATTTCATTTTACATCATGCCCGAAAAGGAGTAGGAAGAAGCAAAGCTTATTTAATCATACCCCTTTCCCACTTCAAAGCGTTTACAAATATATAGAATCATTTACTGACCCTTTTATATAATAAAATAACATCTATGAATTAGTATACAACAGTTTTGTAATATGTAATTAATTAATTAATTCAGTCATTATTAACATACTGAGATGAAGAATATCTTATTTTCAATAAGGTTGAAAGTATTTCTCATAATTCTTCTTTTTTGTACTCTGTAAGCACTATTATTTTGAACAACCTCTTAAACTGGATCATATCAGTACAATTTTTTACTTTTTTACTTAATCCATTCCATAATTTAATTCCACATACTGATATGCTATTTCTAACTTGACTGTTTACTCGAAACAGATGTCATAACGCCATCAAAGCTCACATTTTGAGCATTCACCAGGATGAGGTGATAGAAGAAAGGTAAAAATATAATAAATGCATATTTAAGTTTCACTTTTGCATTTCAGAGCACATTTGTGGTGCGTTCAAGAAACCGTGATTAAAGTGTGACACACAGGGTTCGCTCGTTTTTAAGGACAGGGGACGCTTAATACGGGTGGGAATTTTTGGGCACCTAACGATTCTATCCGATTCCAATTTTGAGGTTGACTATTCGATTCAAACCGATTCTTGCAATATATTATTTGGCGTAAACTTTTTCTTTTTTTAACAGGTTACAGGTTAACAGGGCTTCACGGTGGCAGAGGGGTTAGTGCATCTGCCTCACAATACGAAGGTCCTGAGTTGTCTTGGGTTCAATCCCGGGCTCGGGATCTTTCTGTGTGGAGTTTGCATGTCCTCCCCGTGACTGCGTGGGTTCCCTCCGGGTACTCCGGCTTCCTCCCACTTCCAAAGACATGCACCTGGGGATAAGTTGATTGGCAACACTAAATTGGCCCTAGTGTGTGGATGTGAGTGTGAATGTTGTCTGTCTATCTGTGTTGGCCCTGCGATGAGGTGGCGACTTGTCCAGGGTGTACCCCGCCTTCCGCCCGATTGTAGCTGAGATAGGCTCCAGCGCCCCCCGCGACCCCAAAGGGAATAAGCGGTAGAAAATGGATGGATGGATGGAGGTTACAGGTTAGAAAAGCTCCTTGTGATGGCATGGAGATGCGGGCTAAACACGTCTTAAAAAATGTATTGTTAAAAAAAAAGTTATTTATTTTAATAGATTTTTTAAAATGATGAATTGGGTGTCAAACTCATTTTTAGCTCAGGGGCCGCATGGAGGAAAATCTGTGCACACCCGGGCCGAACTATTAAAAAAAATGATGGCATTAAAAATAAAAAATAAAGACAACTTCAGATAGTTTTCTTTGTCTTACTTTGGCCAAAAATAGAACAAACACATTCTGGAAATATTACCATAAAAATATAGGAAAAAAAATACAGGCAGCGGTAAAATTTAGAATGATCCATGAAGGAAAGAAGAAAGTGAATTAATTTTTATAACTGAATAAATTTACTTATGCATTTGTTTTCTTTTGTGTTATTTTTTTAATGAATTAAGTAACGTTTATGACAACCTTTTTCCAAAACACAATGTAGAATGTGAGATATAACAGGATAATGCATACATTAATCATTTGTTTTCAAAACGCTTACAAAAAAGTGGGACCCCAAAAATGTACTGTGAGACCCCATTTTTATGACTCGATGGGTTCCCTGGGACCCCATTTAGAAAATTCCTAGCGCCAACACTGATGGAGTATTGGTGCGTGCAAAACAGCAGCAGGCGGCTGTGGCCTGCGGGCCGGTTCTAATACTAATCAAATATCATCCCGGGGGCCATAGATCATTCATTCGCGGGCCGGATCTGGCCCGCGGGCCTTGACTTTGACACCCCTGGTTTAGAATGAATCGTGACCCCAGCAGATGCATGACAATAAATAATATGATTTCCATTACCCACTCATGATAGTACATGAGACATTTGACCTATTTATTATCATATTTAAGTGAATAATGACAGGTTGTATGATTATTAAAACTTACATTCAGGCTACTTTATATACACTTTTTGACTATTTAAAAAAAGAAGAAGATTTTTTTTTGTGCATGTAAAAACGACTTTAGGTTTAGGGTGAATGGGGGCCCATCAAGAGCCTAATAACAACTAGATGAGGCATTTCCTGAAGGAATTTCGTGGGAATGCTCCAATGCTGAAGTTGAACTGAAATCCTGGAATTTGTTTTAGAATTGTTGAAGTAGAGCACGCAATTTCCAAACAGGCTGAAGATTTTGAAGTTGGAACAGTTTGATCAGATGAAAAATGTGGGAGTTGTGGAACTTTGAAGAATGTTCCATTGATTTAAATGGGAATTTCCAAAAAAATTGGGGAATTTCGGGAAAAGCGGGAATTTTTTGTAAAAGAAACAAAACAACTTTAATGTTCTGAATGAGTTGAAATGGTTGGTCTTGGAATTTTTCAAATTGGTCAAGAAATGTTGAAGTAGTAACATAATGAATTGAGAAATGGTATTACGGAATTCCTGGAATTTCGGGAAAACCGGGATTTTTTTCCAGTTCAAAAAACAACTTTGTTTGTTGTCCTGGTTAAGAGGAATGTTTTGACGGTGGAACGGTTGAAATGCGTCAAAAAATGTGGAAGAATGGAAATAGGGTTTTGGAAAACCAGGAATTCTGAAAAAAACTGGAATTTTGTTCAACTTGGAAAAAAGGTAGTTTAAATTTCCAGGATGGTGGAATGTGTTGAGGGTGGAAAGGTTTGAATCGGTTGAAAAAATGTGGAAATGGTGGAAGTTTAAAAAAATGGCCAATTTATTTTGAATGGGGAAAAATGTCCCGGAAAACCTGGAATTCTGGGAAATCTGGTCATTTTTGATGAACAGTTTGAAGTTGAAACAGTTTGAATCGGGTGAAAAATGTGGAAGGTAGAGCGCGCCAAAATCAGGAGAAGAATAATAATAAGAAGAAGAACTAGATGAGGCAATTCCTGAAGGAATTGCGTGTGAATGCTCTAATGCTGAAGTTGAACTGAAATCCTGGAATTTTTTTAGAATTGTTGAAGTAGAGCACATAATTCCCAAACAGGCTGAATTTTTTGAAGTTGGAACAGTTTGAATCCAATTAAAACTGGCAGTTTTGGAACTTTGAAGAATGTCCCATTCATTTCAATGGGAATTTCCCAAAAAATTGGGAATTTCGGGAAAAGTGGGATTTTAAAAAAAAAAGGTAAACAACACGAATGGTCTGAATGAGTTGAAATGGTTGGTGTTGGAATTTTTCAAATCGGTCGAGAAATGTTGAAGTAGTAACATGTTGAATTGAGATGGTATTCCGGAATTTTGGGAATTTCGGGAAAACCGGGAATTTTTTCCAGTTCAAAAAACAACTTTGTTTTTTCCTGATTAATAGGTTGTATGGGTTATACTTTTATAGCGCTTTTCTACCTTCAAGGTACTCAAAGCGCTTTGACACTACTTCTCACTGATGGCGGGAGCTGCCATGCAAGGCCCTAACCACGACCCATCAGGAGCAAGGGTGAAGTGTCTTGCTCAAGGACACAACGGACATGACAAGGTTGGTAGAAGATGGGGATCAAACCAGAAACCCTCAGGTTGCTGGGACAGCCACTCTCCCAACTGCGCCACGCCGTCCCCTTAAGATTAAGAGGAATGTTTTGACGGTGGAACGGTTGAATTGCGTTAAAAAATGTGAAAGAATGGAAATAGGGTTTTGGAAATCCAGGAATTCTGGAAAAACCTGGAATTTTGTTCAACTTGGAAAAAAGGTAGTTTACATTTCCAGGATAGTGGAATGTGTTGAAGGTGGAAAGATTTGAATCAATTGAAAATGGTGGAAGAATGTCCCATTCATTTCAATTGGAATTTCCCCCAAAATTGGGAATTTCGGGAAAAGTGGGAATTTTTTTGAAAATGGTAAACAACATGAATAGTTTTTGATTGATTGATTGATTGATTGATTGATCGAAACTTTTATTAGTAGATTGCACAGTACAGTACATATGCCGTACAATTGACCACTAAATGGTAACACCGAATACGTTTTTCGGGCTTCACGTTAATCAATTCATGGTAAAGTCTGAATGAGTTGAAATGGTTGGTGTTGGAATTTTTCAAATCGGTCGAGAAATGTTGAAGTAGTAACATGTTGAACTGAGAAATGGTATTCCGGAATTCCTGGAATTTCAGGAAAACCGGTAATATTTCCCAGTTCAAAAAACAACTTTGTTTGTTATCCTGATAAAAAGGAATGTTTTGACGGTGGAACGGTTGAAATACGTTTAACAATGTGGAAGGAGTAGTCGCCAGAAAAAAGGATGGGAATAGGGTTTTGAAAAACCTGGAATTTTGTTCAACTTGGAAAAAAGGTAGTTTAAATTTCCAGGATGGTGGAATGTGTTGAAGGTGGAATGGTTTGAATCGGTTGAAAAAATTTGGAAATGGTGGAAGTTTGAAAAAATGGCCAATTAATTTTGAATGGGGAAAAATGTCCCGAAAAACCTGGAATTCTGGGAAATCTGGGAATTTTTGATGAACAGTTTGAAGTTGGAACGGTTTGAATCGGGTGGAAAATGTGGAAGGTGGAGCTCACCAAAATCTGGAGAAGAATTATAGTAATAAGAAGAACTAGATGAGGCAATTCCTGGAGGAATTGTGTGTGAATGCTCTAATGCTGAAGTTGAACTGAAATAGTAGAGCACACAATTCCCAAACAGGCTGAATATTTTGAAATTGGAACAGTTTGAATCAGATGAAAACTGTGGCAGTTTTGGAACTTTGAAGAATGTCCCATTCATTTCAAAGGAAATTTCCCGAAAAATTGGGAATTTCGGGAAAAATGGGAATTTTTTGAAAATGGTAAACAACATGAATGGTTATTGATTGATTGATTGATTGATTGATTGATTGATTGAAACTTTTATTAGTAGATTGCACAGTACAGTACATATTCCGTACAATTGATTCATGGTAAAGTCTGAATGAGTTGAAATGGTTGGTGTTGGAATTTTTCAAATCGGTCGAGAAGTGTTGAAGTAGTAACATGTTGAACTGAGAAATGGTATTAGGGAATTCCTGGAATTTCGGGAAAACCGGTAATTTTTCCCAGTTCAAAAAACAACTTTGTTTTTTGTCCTGATTAAGAGGAATGTTTTGACGGTTGAAATGCGTTGAAAAATGTGGAAGGAGTATTTGCCAGAAAAAAGGATGGGAATAGGGTTTTGAAAAACCTGGAATTTTGTTCAACTTGGAAAAAAGGTAGTTAACATTTCTAGAATGGTGGAATGTGTTGAAGGTGGAATGGTATGAATCGGTTGAAAAAATGTGGAAATGGTGGAAGTTTGAAAAAAATGGCCAATTCATTTTGAATGGGGAAAAATGTACCAAAAAACCTGGAATTCTATGAAATCTGGGAATTTTTGATGAATAGTTTGAAGTTGGAACGGTTTGAATCGGGTGGAAAATGTGGAAGGTAGAGTGCGCCAAAATCTGGAGAAGAATAATAATAATAATAAGAACTAGATGAGGCAATTCCTGAAGGAATTGCGTGTGAATGCTCAAATCCTGGAATTTTTTTAGAATAATAATAATGATAAGAATAACAATAAGAATAAATAGATGCATTTTGGTGTAGAAAACCATATGTGTGAATGCTTTGGAGCATTCACACAATAAATATGTAAGTAATATTAAAGACCAAAAAGCATCGGCTATAGTAAAGAATGGGCATCACGGCGTTGGTTTGTATAACCCCTTAGATTGTTTATTTTAGGGACTCGGCCAAGTGGCGCAACACAAATGTAAATCAGTTCATGGGATTTTCAACACTCAATCTGGCCTTCGTCATGGAATAATGTCTTAAAGGGATTGCTGCTATCAAAACGCTTTAACAGATGTGTTAAATATCACTTTGTGCACATTGAGGGCGCTGCACGCCCGGGCGCGGCTCGGCGCGCACAACAGGCAAGAAGTGTGCGCTCCTGATCCTGTTACAAGCATGAAGTAACTGTCAGCCTCAGCTGCACAGGAGGCGCCCCCTCGGCCTTTCTGCAGCGCCACCTCCTTCTTCTTCCCCGCTTAGGCGGGGGGGAAGAAGCTTTAATTCTAAAGACGGTTTTGTTCTGCTATTTTAACCGGCTGAATAAAAGTGCATCTGTGATTTGATTTAAAACGCATTCATATGAGCAGACACCGAGAGCACAAATAAAACTCTTATTAAAGGGACTTGGAGGCTGATGGTCGTGTTCTGTCAGCTTTATAGCCTGAAAGAGCATTCAAGCAGAGCAATCAGGCGCAAATATATTACTTGCATGCAGCTCAAGCCTGGCAACGTTCCACAAAAAACTGTCCCAACCTAAATTAAATTCAAGCACATTTATTTTTCATTTTAATTTAATATAGAAATTAAAATATTTATTATAAACATACATTTGAGGTAAGACATGGCTAAAGTGGGCAATTTATTACTGTAAGAAGTACATTTATGATACTTTTCAGTTATGTGTGGTATAGAAGCACCTATATAAAAAAACATATATAAGTCGCATTTTTGGGGGAAATGTATTTGATAAAACCCAACACCAAGAATAGACATTTGAAAGGCAATTTAAAATAAATAAAGGATCGTGAACAACAGGCTGAATAAGTGTATGTTATATGAGACATAAATAACCAACTGAGAACGTGCCTGGTATGTTAACGTAACATATTATGGTAAGAGTCATTCAAATAACTATAACATATAGAACATGCTATACGTTTACCAAACAATCTATCACTCCTAATCGCTAAATCCCATGAAATCTTATACGTCTAGTCTCTTACGTGAATGAGCTAAATAATATTGTTTGATATTTTACGGTAATGTGTTAATAATTTCACACATAAGTCGCTCCTGAGTATAAGTCGCACCCCAGGCCAAACTATGAAAAAAAACTGCGACTTATAGTCCGAAAAATACGGTAATGTAATTTCACACAAGCGTGTTTTGTTTATTACTTTTGTCCGTTTTTTTGGGAACAAAATACAATCATATTTCTCATTTTCTCTTAATTTTAGCACTATTTCAACTTCTTATCAAGCCAATGTATGTGTTCCCTCCAAAAAATTCCAATAAAAATCGTTAAAAAAAAAAAAAGAAGTCTGTACTGGAAAACATTTTTTTTTGGGACTATCGATAGATAGATAGAGAGTACTTTATTGATTCCTTCAGGAGGGTACCCTCAGGAACATTTACATTTCAGCATCAATGTACAGAATTGAGATATCATTTAAAAAGTAAATAATGGAGGTATAAATGGAAATAGAATAGAAAATATAACAATAGGAATAAAAAATAAAAAGTAACAATAAGAATAAAAATATAACAGTAAAAATAAGAATATAACAAGAGAAACTAGGCAGTAGTGACCATGTTATGACAAAAAAAAAGAAGAAAAACGGTAAAACTGTCGATTATATGAAAGATGTGATGTGTATATTGCACCGTTAAAATGTATTGCACTGTTAATTGCTGTTTATTGCACTGTGTTTTGTTGCAGTTTATTTCAGTATTATTATTGCTTTGCGTCCCTTGTTACCTATCTAGTACAATAACATCTCTCTTAAAAATATTTGATGTATTTACAATTATTATATATTTATGTTGTTTTTGTTGTCTTAATTTTAAAATATTTTTTGCGTAAACACTTAAGGGCTGGCAAATTTAAGGCATGCGATTAATCAGAAAATTCAACACATTATTCATGTATCAACAGATTATTTTTAGGGCCTAGTGCAGGTAAGCCAGCGCAAATATGAGTGAGGAAATCGGGTAACAAATTTAGCTTCAAAATAAACCCCAACAGGACTTTAGAGTTTTGAGCAAATAAATGACGTTCGCTCAACTAAAACATGAATAAAAATTGCTGGATGTCAAAATAATGAAATCTTTCTTTGAAGTCAATTGAAATGATGCAATTTACTGTGATTAATCGATTAAGTTTTTGTTTTTATATTTGTTTGATACCACTAGTAATAACATGAATACGTATTCATTTTATAAATGCAGATTAATTATGATAACAACAAACTGAGTTTTATTTCCAATCAATGTAAATAGTGCTGCAATGATTAATCGATTCATTCGATTACCAAAAAAAAAACCCCAAAAAACGTGTTGATTAAATTTCTGCTGCTTTGATTAAGTGTTAAATTATTTAAACTGATAAAAATATATCAAATCCAGACTGGAGTGGACATAACTTTCAATATGTGGATATGTTTCCACACAGCCACAGTAATATGCATATGATCTTTTTTAAAAACACATTTTAAATGTTGATGATGTGCATTTATCAGAAAAATTAGAATCAAGGTTATGGCAAGCAGGACAGTTTTTTGTCAATTTCAACTATATATATATTTTTCTTAACATTTTGCAGTGGGTTTTATCCAAATATATAAAAAATAATCGATATTTCTGCAGCCCTTAATGTAAATTACAATCCAATCCACTTTATTTATATAGCACATTTAATCATCAAAATATTTT
This sequence comes from Nerophis lumbriciformis, assembly GCF_033978685.3. NCBI lineage: Eukaryota > Metazoa > Chordata > Actinopteri > Syngnathiformes > Syngnathidae > Nerophis > Nerophis lumbriciformis. The sequence goes on along the minus strand of NC_084562.2, from coordinate 16,753,369 downwards.
TTCAAAGTGCTGCAAAAAATATTAAAAACAAGATTCAAATACTATCCTTAGCTCTACCAATGACTGCATAAAAACAAAATAAATAAATATAAAACCAATATCAAAATAAATATGATTAAAAACGATTTTAAAGGGTAAAACTAATTAAAACAATGAATAACATTTAAGGTAACACTTTAGTATGAGGAACATATTCACCATTAATTAGTTGCTTATTAACATGCAAAATAGTAACATGTTGGCTCTTAATTAGTCATTATTAAGTACGTATTAATGCCTTATTCTGCATGGCCTTATTATACAACCAGTAAGCCATTAACTAAGAGTCTTCCCTCTATAACCTCAAAATTATTGCTTATTAGTAACCCTAACTCTTATATGTTCCCCTAGTGTACAAATAACTCTAAATTAAGTATCTGTTACTTTAATAAGGAACTAATTAATGGTGAATATGTTCTCCATACTAAAGTGTTATCTAAAACACATACCGTATTTTTCGGGGTATAAGTCGCTCCGGAGTATAAGTGGCACCGGCCGAAAATGCATAATAAAGAAGGAAAAAAACATATATAAGTCGCACTGGAGTATAAGTCACATTTTTGGGGGAAATTTATTTGATAAAACCCAACACCACGAATAGACATCTGAAAGGCAATTTAAAATAAATAAAGAATAGTGAACAACAGGCTGAATAAGTGTACGTTATATGAGGCATAAATAACCAACTGAGAACGTGTCTGGTATGTTAACGTAACATATTATGGTAAGAGTCATTCAAATAACTATAACATATAGAACATGCTATACGTTTACCAAACAATCTGTCACTCCTAATCGCTAAATCCCATGAAATCTTATACGTCGAGTCTCTTACGTGAATGAGCTAAATAATATTATATATTATATATTATGTATTGATATACACACATAAGTCGCTCCTGAGTATAAGTCGCACCCCCGGCCAAACTATGAAAAAAACTGCGACTTATAGTCCGAAAAATACGGTATACACTGTGTTGTGGGGAGCATGGCCCTAACCCTAACCCTAACCCTTATATGTTCCGCTAGTGTCCAAATAACTCTAAATTAAGTCTTTGTTACTTAGAATATGTTCCCCATACTAAAGTGTTACCAAATTTAAAAACACAATTACAGTAAAAAGATACATAAAAAGCCCAAAATGTATACAGACCTTTATTTGGCTTTATTGTAGAAGTATGCAAATATAATTAATATGTATATATATACCGTATATATATATATATATATATAGGAAAACTGACTTTTGACCTGACCACTTTATTCCCAGAGTGCCATTAGTGTCTAAAGGCAGTGCAGATCAGCTTAACTAGCGACGAGTGGTCGAACATCAGTCAAATTTCAAGCAGCCACAGTTGAATAATTCCACGGGCCCGCCTCCGTGAAATGACGCTTTCTTTGCACACGCACTCAACGCTCCTCAGAGGCGCGTCTGGCTGACGCGCACACGGCCGCTCCATCCAACAACTCCCAAGAAGCGACGAGGCCTTCAAACGCTTTTTTTTTTTCCTCCCCTCCTTATGAGCCTATAATATTCCTTTACTCGGCTCCCCAAAATCCTCCTTTTGTAAGCGCTAAGCAGATGGTTAGCAGGAAGCATGGGCGGCCCGGCATGACCGAGACTAATTTCTATGAGCTTTGCTGGCTCGCCTCGTCCAAACTCCCCTCTATGCGCGCCCAGTTAAAACAGCTGCCCCCAGGCTGAATTAAAGCCATTAAAAGCACATCTCCAAGATATTAACAACGCTCACTACACAGCCCACTCTCCACCCATTTATCACCTTCCATCTACAAGTTATGACATTCATTTCTTGTCCTATCTGGTGGCCCTTATAGCAGACCATCAACATTTAATATGAATAATTTATACGGCTTTTTAGATAGAGATGCTGATTTGGTTATAAATAAAAATGTGCATTGCATATATAGTAAAATTAGGAGTAGGTAACGTAATAACATATACCTATAATCGCATCCATAAACACATGAATAAGTTTGGGGCCCTATAAGCAGATTTTTATTTAGAGGCACCCCCTCCACATTACAACAATTTTTCACACATTCTTTCTTTTTTTATAATATATAATATACATATATATTTATAATAATATATATTTATAATTTTCTTTATTCTTATATTTATGTGAACACTTTTTATGCTTTAAAAAAAAAATCAAACTTCAATTATTTTGATGCATATTTCGTACTAAGACAAAGTAATGAGAAAAAAGTGTTTTGTTTTTTTTTAATTGGAAAAAAAAAATACAAATGTTTCTGACGCAACTGTTAGCAGGGATCGAACGCAAGCACTAACACTATGTGTGAAGTGAAGTGAAGTGAATTATGTTTATATAGCGCAGTGGTTCTTAACCTGGGTTCGGCGAAGGTCAAGACACACCCGACTCATCGTGTAAATAAAAACGTCTCCCTATCACCGTGTTATGGATACCCCCAAACAATGTTCCCTTTAAGTTTCCATCTGATTTGCAGGTGTGTAAATGTTAGAATAATTATGTATAAGTTATCACACAACTCTTATGCTTAAAGGCCGTTGCTGTAGTTATTATCAATTGCGCTGAAGTTGTACTTTTCTATCTGTGCAAAGGCACAACTTGTAATCTTGCTTTGCGAGTTGTCTCGTGTCAGCAGTTTGTTTCCAGACCCTGCCTGCTGACAGCCAAGGACGGACATAGAGTACCTCAACGCAGACAAAACAGAGACAGGGCGAAATCACGAGTGTCAGCACATTTCCATTTCTGAATAATCATGTATTGTGTCTACTGGGGGTGCTTGCATTACCCCTCCCTTCATAAGCAACCTCAGTGATGTTAACTAGGGACCTCCCGAATAAATAGAGGAGCACGTGGTGCTGTACCTTAGAGCGTAGGGGGAAACTGTAACTGAGTGTACAGCCCAATACGTCTTTCCAGTAAAATTCAACTCTGTCTCTGCTTGATTCCTTTCTTCTTGTCTTGTGTAATAGATAGTTTGGTGTTTGAACCTGACAGTAATTTGTTGTGAGTTCATGCACTGTGTTGGTTTTGTTCTGAGAACAAGGTGATGTTCATGCACGGTTCATTTTGTGCACCAATAAAAAAAAAACATATAACTTTGTCTTGAATTAAAAAAAAATATATATAATAATATTTTTCACTAAAGAATGGTTCGGTGAATGCGCATTTGAAACTGGTGTGGTTCGGTACCTCCAACAAGGTTAAGAACCGCTGATATAGCGCTTTTCTCTAGTGACTCAAAGCGCTTTTACATAGTGAAACCCAATATCTAAGTTACATTTAAACCAGTGTGGGTGGCACTGGGAGCAGGTGGGTAAAGTGTCTTGCCCAAGGACATGACAGCAGTGACTTGGGATGGCGGAAGCGGGGCTCGAACCTGGAACCCTCAAGTTGCTGGCACGGCCACTCTACCAACCGAGCTATACCGCCCCGTGTGATGATGTAAAAGAAGTGTGGTCGTAATGATAAGTATGTGTCAATGACAGGGCATTTTATGACTTTTCTTAATTTGATTACATGTTATAGTATAATTGTACTGTTATAGTTTTATTGCATGTTTTTTGTATCTCTTTAATTTAGGTAGCCAGGGACTGCAGATGGAAATGAGCTATTTAGCTATAATATGGTGCAGAACATATCTGTATTTGAGCTTAATGTTTCTGTGCATTGTCCCTTCAAATTAAGTCTAAACTAAACTACACTACTTGGGAAAGTTTGCTAATATATTCTTATCAGTGACAGAGCAGAAAGGGGCTATAGCAATAACTTTTCCGTCATTCTCACGGTAGAGCGGTCGTGCAGAAACTTCAGGGTTCCTGGTATGAATCCACTTTCCCGCTATAGTCACTGCCTTTGTGTCTTGTGGCAAAACACTTCACCCACCTTCCTCCTATAGAGCACACCACTGGTGTACATATTCAAAAGAGATTATTTATCTCAGTGGGACTTTCCTTTGGTAAATAAATGTTCAAGAAAAAATGCGCTTTTTCACGCAAACAGACCATGTAGGGCATATAGGCACATAGGAAAATACAAAAACAAATAAACTGAAATATTTTTTATTCTCTCCTTTTTTTTTGCAAAGGTTGCCTTGATATAGGTCTGCGATCTACGGGCTGATGGTCTACAGCGATCTTTGTGGAAGCAGAACATGTGCTTCAGCTCTTTTACTGCAGGCTTTCATGGGTGTACCTGATTGGCAGGTTAGTGCATAGTCTTATTTGTCCTGTAACCAGAGTCTTGATTCAGACTTTGGTAAACGCAATTCAGGTGCAGACCAGTTTATTCCTGAACATTTATTGCATGCAGGGCCGCCTATACGCAGATCACACACAGTGCGTAGGGGCCCCAAAACCCCTGGGGGTCCCCGTTCTGCTTGAAGAAGTGTGTGTAAAATGTCAATTAATGAAGGGCACTTTATATGAAATTTTACCGCGTAGATTATTCACAGCACCTTCCTGCTCCGTCACTGATGAGAATATAATGGCAAACCTCTCCAAATGTTGTCACTGTGGCTAATTTTCTAAACCTGTTGTATGTGGGTTTGATCCCCTCCAAAAGTTATGTCAGAAAGCTTTTCAATTGCTTTAATTATGCAATTTTTATTTATTTATCACATTTTGTTGATTAGTAAACAATGTGTTTTCAATTAATTTGATGTAAGGAAGCTTTTCAATTGCTTTAATTATGCAATTTTTATTTATTTATCACATTTTGTTGATTAGTAAACAATGTGTTTTCAATTAATTTGATGTAAGGAAACTTTTCAATTGCTTTAATTATGCAATTTTTTTAATTGATCACAATTTGTTGATTAGTAAACAATGTATTTTCAATTAATTTTATGTCAGGAAGCTTTTCAATTGCTTTAATTATGTTTTTATTTTATTTTATTTATCACATGTTGATTAGTAAACAATGTATTTTCGATTAATTTGTTTTAGTACAAAACATGGATCAAATTAAATTAAAGTTGGATCAAAAATTATGAAATTAATTTTAACATAAACAAAAATGTGACATTTTTTTGTAATGTAATAAGGTCTACTTAGGGCAGGGGTACCCAAATTACGGCCCGCGGGCCGGATGCGGCCCCCCAGCGTCCAAAATCCGGCCCGCGGGAAGTCCCAAGTTAAAAAAAAAAAATACATATACTGTAAATATATATATATATATATTTTTTTTTTTTTGGTATTATTATTATTTTTTTAAATTTGTCCTTACAAGTCCATTTTCTACCGTCTCCTAGCCACTCAGGCAAATCATATTGTCTAAAATTGCATATTACCATCGATAACGTGACATGCAACAAGTGCGCTCTTTAAGTCAATTAGTGCGCAAGGAATATATATATATATATATATATATATATATATATATATATATATATATATATATATATATATATATATATACACACACACACACACACACACACATATAGACACATATACATATATATATATACATGGACATATACATATACATATATACACACACACACACACACATTTACATATATATATATATATATATATATATATATATATATATATATATATATATATATATATATATATATATATAGTGCGGCCCCCAGCCCATTTGTTTTACCCCAATGCGGCCCCGGAGTCAAAAAGTTTGGGGACCCCTGTCTTAGGGCCTCAAAGCAGCCCTGTAGTTGTCTCAGGCTATGCCTGTAGATGAGCAGATATTATCACTAATATTTATATGTTATATACTTTCATGTTAAATTGAAGAGAGTCATGACAGCAAATTGTTTCAAATAGGTTTTTAATATAATTTCACTAATAAGTATGATTTTTAACTAATACGTTTACTATAAGATCAGGCAGTTGCATTTGTGTGTGGACTGGTCTATTAAACAGATGAACCCTGTCATTATGCCGCCTCTGTTTCTGCTGCGTTAAGTAAAAGGGGCTGAGTAAATATATTAAGCATGCATGAGAGCATCTCCATGGGTCGCCTCATTGTGTCACAGGTCCGACAGGTGGTTACTGTTTATTATTCCCTCATTATTTATCGGTGACGTGGGCGCAGTGAGGAGAGGGAACTCCCCATCTTTTCAGCAGGTCGTAGACCGACAGATTGTGCTGACTGGTTGCGTCCTCACTCCATTCAGCCAGAGCCGTGGTAAACTACTTTACATAGCAGTATGTGTTCATCGCTTCTTGACATCATTTTCACCTTTTTTTTCAGCATATTTGAAATAAGTTTTTTATTCATGGATTTTATCACACTAACAGTATTGTAATGCAATGGTATTTTGGTGCCAATTTTTATTGGCCAACAAGTATGTGCTCCAATCACTCTATCACAATATAGTACAAATTTAAAGTACCGTATTTTTCGGAGTATAAGTTGCTCCGGAGTATACGTCACACCGGCCGAAAATGCACAATAAAGAAGGAAAAAAACATATATACGTCGCACTGGAGTATAAGTCGCATTTTTGGGGGAAATGTATTTGATAAAAGCCAACACCAAGAATAGACATTTGAAAGGCAATTTAAAATAAATAAAGAATAGTGAACAACAGGCTGAATAAGTGTACGTTATATGAGGGGGGTGACCTTTGATTGACTTCTATGAACAAATTGCGATTATACATACATCTACGTATGTATGTATGTATGTGTATGTATGTATATGTGTATATATATATATTAATGCACATATGTATATGACCACAGAACTTTCCTCCAGAAGGTCTTATCTTTGTCCATGTGATGTCAGATGAAACAAAAATTGAGCTGTTTGGCCACAATACCCAGCAATATGTTTGGAGGAGAAAAGGTGAGGCCTTTAATCCCAGGAACACCATTCCCACTGTCAAGCATGGTGGTGGTAGTATTATGCTCTGGGCCTGTTTTGCTGCAATTGGAACTGGTGCTTTACAGAGAGAAAATGGGACAATGAAAAAGGAGGATTACCTCCAAATTCTTCAGGACAACCTAAAATCATCAGCCCGGAGGTTGGGTCTTGGGCGCAGTTGGGTGTTCCAACAGGACAATGACCCCAAACACACGTCAAAAGTGGTCAAGGAATGGCTAAATCAGGCTAGAATTAAGGTTTTAGAATGGTCTTCCCAAAGTCCTGACTTAAACGTGTGGACAATGCTGAAGAAACGAGTCCATGTCAGAAAACCAACGCATTTAGCTGAACTGCACCAATTTTTTCAGAAGGAGTGGTCAAAAATTCAACCAGAAGCTTGCCAGAAGCTTGTGGATGGCTACCAAAAGCGCCTTATTGCAGTGAAACTTGCCAAGGGACATGCAACCAAATATTAACATTGCTGTATGTCACATTTTCAGTAGACCCATAATAAATTCATAAAAGAACCAAACTTAATGAATGTTTTTTGTGACAAACAAGTATGTTCTCCAATCACTCTATCAAAAAAAACAAAAACAAGATTTGTAGAAATTATTAGAAACTCAAGACAGCCATGACATTATGTTCTTTACAAGTGTATGTAAACTTTTGAGCACGACTGTATATATATATATATATATATATATATATATATATATATATATATATATATATATATATATACACACAGTCGTGCTCAAAAGTTTACATATGTGAGTATATATATGTTTATATGTATATACGTGTGCGTATCTACATATATCTATGTAGATATATACACATATATAGATACATATATACACAGAAAGTTTTTCTTCTTTGCCGCTTAATTCACATGATGGTCAAGCAGCTTGAGCGTAGCATTAAAACAAGTGAGAGTGAGTGTAGAGTTTGAGCAGAAAATGCCTTATTGCTGTTCTGATCTTGTGTGTTCCAGTCATTTCAATAGAGAGATAGAAAAGTGTTTTCATAGAGTCCCGAAGGCAATCATTCATATAGGTAATAAAGTCAGGAAAAAAACAAAAGTGTGTCGAAGGAAATGGCTCCTAAAAATATCACTTTCATCATCTTGTGGAATACAATCGGACCATGCTCGTGTCTGCAGCGATCACTTTGCAAAATGTTTGTTTGAACATTTGATTTGTTTGAGAAACTTTCTGTTATGCAATCCAGTTTATTCTCTACTATATTGGTAGTGTTTGAGAGCAGAACGTATTAGTTTGTGTTGTTTTGTGGTTGCCATGCCTAAATTTAACTAGGCATGGTTGTGCTAATAAACTAACGTCATGTTAAGTCTGAGTAATACATTTTGTGATTGTTGGTCCAATCCACTGTATTTTCGTTGTCGATTTACATAACAGAAACTATAAGTTTAGTTGTTGTTGCGCAGGAAAGCCAAGTTTATTCGAGAAGAATGACCAGATTATTTCAATTTAAATCAACTTTAAACACGTCACATTAATCGTATGTCTCTGCTCGTCCACATCAACTTTAGATGTCAGACTTTTATTTTGTCACAGTTAAGTCAGCGTGTCCGCTGTAGCGCCGCCTTGCCGCTGCCATTCAAAGTTAGCCAAACATCTTTTTCCGTGCATTCCATGTGCACAACCCCCTCCCCTTTCCTGGTCCACCTTAACATTGGTTCCCACTCGGGGTGTTTTGGCCGCAGCTTCACCTCACTCCGCCAGCAGCGCCCAAGGTCTCCACAGCATCTGGCGCTGGCGGCGCATAAAGCCGCTCACACAACACGAGTGAATTAGCCGAGGCAAAAGAGTGTGAGGCGCAGTGACAAGCATTAAATCGATATTAACTTTGTATTAAACATGCCCCCTCCCTCCTCTTCTCTCCAAATGGACCGGTGCCATGTCACTGCACAAAGCGCTCTGTATGACCTCACGCTGCACCTGTTCTCCCTGACTCCACTAAGCGAGTTCAACTTTTTTACTATCATATAGAGCTCTTTTTTCCCCTCATCCAACTAAATTGTTTCAGCGAGGCTTTGCAAACTCACAAACTGTAAAAAAAATAAAATTATTTCACGGTAAAAAATATGTCTAAATTTTACTATAAAATTTACTGGACATTGAAAATCACTATCACTGTTTTTATTATGGTAAAACTCTCTGAACTGCCAGAATTTTACTGTAAAATCTACCGACTTTGCAATATAAAGAAAAATCTGAAGAATTAACAGCAAAGTCGCAATAATTTTCCAGTAAAATTTGCGATTTTTTTCCCCCCCATGTTTATCAAATTACTGTAAATTAAAAATTGGCGTCACTGTTATTTTTACGGTGAAATTCTGCCAGTTTTGTAACATAAAATCAACGGTTATAATTTTTTAATTGTATTATCGGAAATGGAAAAATTATATGGCGACTGATGCCAGTATTTTGCTGTAAAATATACTGACTTCTAATACCGCAAGATTTTACAGTTAAAAAAATGGTTTCTTATTCGCCACAATTTTACCGTAAAATGTACTTACCGTATTTGTTGACTATAAGTCGCAGTTTTTTTCATAGTTTGGCCGGGGGTGCGACTTATTCTCAGGAGCGACTTATGTGTGAAATTATTAACACATTACCGTAAAATATCAAATAATATTATTTATCTCATTCACGTAAGAGACTAGACGTATAAGATTTCATGGGATTTAGCGATTAGGAGTGACAGATTGTTTCGTAAACGTATAGCATGAGCCAGAGGTTGCTTTGCCTTGCTGCTCTCGTGAATATCCTCATGTTCTTTTTGTGGTGTTTTTTCAAATGTGCGATGAGGTTGCTTGTATTGAACCTTCGGTTCTGTCCCTCCACTGGACACTTGCGCCTGACAAATGTTGCATTTAGCGGCAACGTCTTTGTTTAGGTTAAAATACTTCCACACAGCCGACATCACTACACTTTGCTGCAATCACACGCGTTGTCGTTGTTGTGATCACGTGGGCTGTGCATGCTGGATCAGAGACGCTCTTCTTCCAACGTTAATTAAGGGGCATTGCCGCTACCTACTGTGTTGGAGTGTGATCAAACCAGAGTCACCTATTATAGAAGTGCTGCAGCAGAAAATGGACAGCTTATATCGGAGCGCTTATATCGGAGTTTTTAGATTCAGTCCGATAAAATTCGATATTCACTTTTTTGGCTAATATCGGACTGATTTCCGATATCAATATCGGATCGGGACATCCCTATCCATAATACGCTGATAGGGAGAACTTTTTGTTTACACGATAAGTCGGATGTGTCTTTACCTCCGTGGCGGAGGCTCCGCCGAACCCCTGAGGCCGACTCACCGAACCCCTAGGGTTCGATCGAACCCAGGTTAAGAACCACTGCTCTAACCACTACAGTGCAATATAAAAAATCTTAACATTTTACGGTAAAATTCTGGCAACTCAGTTGCCAGTTTACAACTGTAACATCTACCAGTGACGTGCGGTCACTAGAGGCAGGTGAGGCGGGGCCTCACCTGCCATCATGGAAAGAAAAAAAATGTAAAAAAAAAAAAAAATTTAATTGTTATATGTATCCAGTGATTATACTATGAAGTTATTTTCCATTTAACTTCACCAGTTTTAGATTATTTTTATTCAAAATCGCTGAATTTTCACATTTGCCGTTCAAATACTGAGAAGAGACGGTGCGGTGATCAGCAGCCAGTTGAGGCACGTCACTCAATTGTGCCTCACCATGGATTGCGGACTCGGCTAACTGCTGGCCTGCTGTGCAGTGAGACCATATTGCTATATGAATTATATGATACATTTCCATAGTTTAGTTAGCTGAGGTATATAATGTACAGTGTATTTTGTCAACAACTGTATGTGTGTAACGTATTTCTTGTGCTGAGCAATCATAAAACTGCTGCGAAGACGCACTGGCTGAGGCTCGCGTAACCCCGCCTCCTGGTGCCGGTTAAGGCACCTTCGCTGCAGACTGCATCCCCCGACGGGAGCGCCACACCAACCAAAGCCCACACCCAAACCCTCCACGTGCAAGACCGAATCCACCCCAAAAAAGTCACTTAACAAGAAGCCAAAAAGTGCAAAAACAACATTGCTCGCGCCGGAGGAGCCGTGAACGACTGCAGGGACACAACATTAGGTACACCTGCAGACTGCAGCATGGGTTTCATATTTCATTCATTCACAACTCCTCCAACACCAACACCACTGTTCCCGCACTTATAAGTAAAGGTAAGACTATAATAACGTTTTTTTTTATTAAATGTGCTTTTTTGTGTGCTACAGTTTGTATGTGTAAAGTTAAAGTTAAGTTAAAGTGCCAATGATTGTCACACACACACTAGGTGTGGTGAAATTTGTCCTCTGCATTTGACCCATCCCTTGATCACCCCCTGGGATGTGAGGGGAGCAGTGGGCAGCAGCGGCGCCGCGCCCGGGATTTAACCCCCAATTCCAACCCTTGATGCTGAGTGCCAAGCAGGGAAGAATGCTGGAATGAGCTTTTAAACATAACCCGTTAACTGCTGCCAATCAAATGGTGAATAAAATACTCTTTAGGGTTCATATGTTTGTAAATCTGACTGTGATGAAGTCAGTGCCTCACCAGCCATCAACCTCACCGCACGTCACTGACATCTACAGTTGTTGATTGAGGAAAACCGGTCCCACTGTTATTTTTATAGTACAATTCTGGTTATACAGTGCATTATTTTTATATTTACATAGTTTTGCTGTTACCATTTGTATTTTTCTATCCCATATTGGGAATCATACCTTCCCCCCCATCAGAATACATGTTGAATGTTGTCCTAATCCACGAGCGCATGTTGATACAGTTTGCATATCATTTTCCAATCTCGGAGGGAGACCACAGCCCTCTCCATTCACACGCCGAAGCCACATCCACCAGCATTAGCATAATCTGACAACCAAGACCATTGTCCGTGGCCTTGTATGCAGAGTTAATTGCTCATTAATACCAGACAAAACAGAGGAAGCACAGTATCGACTCTAAATCCTTGTGTGGGGGGGAGTGAGAGGCAGGTGGAAACATCCTCCTGTGGCTCATTGAGGTCCACCTGAACAGGTTACGATGCATATTCAAACTCTGGTTTATGTCACATAGCATCAGGTCTCATGAGTACTCCGAGTCAGGTGTGGTGTCGTTATAGCAAGGCTTCTAGTTTGAACAATAATCCGCCAGCAATGTTCTATTAAGCCCTTGTGAAGGGTCTTGATGAGCATTACACACCGTCCCCCCCACCCCGACACACACACGCTCACAATTTGTCACAGTGGACGCCGTGTGAATCAATTGCAAATGTGTTTAATCCCATCTCTACATTAGTTTCACGGACGCGGGACGATTTGCAAGAAGAGCCTCGGCTCGTACCCACCCCCCCCTTTCTCGTTAGCACCTGGCGGTCTCTTTTGGGTGGTGTGGTGTAAACACCCACCGCCCCGTCATGAGGACCCAAGCGTCGCCGCGCAGCACGTTAAAGGAGGCCGGCCTGTGTGGTTGTCAACACCGGTTTAGTTTGGGAGCCCCGTGGTGACATTAGCTGTGACTCTTCTCAGGCCGACCTGTAGAACGTGTTTGATATAGATATAGCTGCCTGTATCGGGTTAATATGGAACGAACGGGGCCCTCGACAGGGTTCAGGAGGCCGCCGCATGCAGCTGCCTAATACTGTCTTTGTTATCTTGGGATATTGAACGATGTATTAATATGCTGGTGTGAAGCATTCTCTAACTGTGCAACAAAACCACTAAGAGAGCAAATATTTGTTTACGTTTTTCTGAAAGTTTACGTATAAATGTAAGGCCGTTGGTCTGGTGGCTCGTTGTTTACAAGACTAGGAGCCTGTGTGTGAGAGAGGGTCTGTGCGTGGGAGGGGTAGTGTGCAGGGGCAGTTGAAGAAAGAGGTATGAATGGGCAAAAAAAAAAAAAAAAGGAGCTTGGGTGGAGGAGGGGATGCTTGACGGACTTCACTGCCTGTTGGCCCTGCAGCATTGATGTTGTGTTGGCCATATAATCGGATTGCCAGTGGGTGAAAGTGAGCCCCGGGTGCTTATGTCAGTTTGCGTCTCGTCAAGCTGAATAATACGCATGGCCAGGGAGTGAAGCGGACGCTGGCCATTGAGCCTTCTCAGTGCTTGTCCCTAAGCATTCCTAAAAGAGAGAAAAAAAAGCCTCATTGGATTCATATATAATTCTCACTCAAGCGTTTTGATGCATTTGCATAACAGCGGGAAAGCGATGATCTTTTCAAGGCCGCTGCTGCTGCTCCGGCTGCACAAGTGTCTGTTTGCATGTACCGGTGTGTGTGTGTGTGTGTGTGTGTGTGTGCGTGCGTGTGCATTCAAAAGGGTCCTAGTTGAGCATAAAAAGGGCTGGACATAGTTCTTGCACTTGGCCTCTCGTCTTACATTGGAGTTGCACAACAAAACAAAACATTTAGCTTGTGTATTTTCTTGGCCTTGCAAACGACTGCAATGGGTGACCCCGAACGTGGCTTTTGTAGAACTTTCCGAGTACAACCTCTATGTCAGGGCTCCTCAACTGGCAGCCCGCGAATGACCCTCTTGGGAGGCAAATATTTTTGCAGCAAATTCTTAAAGGGGAACATTATCACAATTTCAGAAGGGTTAAAACCATTAAAAATCAGTTCCCAGTGACTTATTTTATTTTTCGAAGTTTTTTTCAAAATTTTACCCATCACGCAATATCCCTAAAAAAAGCTTCAAAGTGCCTGATTTTAACCATCGTTATACACACCCGTCCATTTTCCTGTGACGTCACACAGTGATGCCAATACAAACAAACATGGCGGATAGAACAGCAAGGTATAGCGACATTAGCTCGGATTCAGACTCGGATTTCAGCGGCTTAAGCGATTCAACAGACTACGCATGTATTGAAACGGATGGTTGTAGTGTGGAGGCAGGTAGCGAAAACGAAATTGAAGAAGAAACTGAAGCTATTGAGCCATATCGGTTTGAACCGTATGCAAGCGAAACCGACGAAAACGACACGACAGCAAGCGACACGGGAGAAAGCGAGGACGAATTCGGCGATCGCCTTCCAACCAACGATTGGTATGTGTTTGTTTGGCGTTAAAGGAAACTAACAACTATGAACTAGGTTTACAGCATATGAAATACATTTGGCAACAACATGCACTTTGAGAGTGCAGACAGCCCATTTCAGGGGCGCTAAGAACATATATTTTTCCACGATTTCAGCACTCAGGTTAACCATACCTAAATAGACACAAAATACTGCATTACACAAGACTACCCGAATGTACTCGAATGATTGAAAAAAAAAAAAAATGTTTTTAAGCTAAATTATTGGTAAACACAGTTTATGTATAATAATTTACGTAAAACCGCGAGTAATGAATAAAGTTTTCATCAATTAATATATTCTGTAGACATACCCTCATCCGCTCTCTTTTCCTGAAAGCTGATCTGTCCAGTTTTGGAGTTGATGTCAGCATCTGCTTTGTGTGTCACAGGATATCCACACATTCTTGCCTTCTCTGTCGTAGCATAGCTTTCGTCGGTAAAGTGTGCGGAACAAACGACTGACCATTTCGTCGGCTTTCCCCACAGCCTCGTATTTTGAACAAATTTCGTCCAATTCCTTGCCACTTTCGCATCTTTGGGCCACTGGTGCAACTTGAATCCGTCCCTGTTCGTGTTGTTACACCCTCCGACAACACACCGATGAAAGTGAGAAAATGGCGGATTGCTTCCCGATGTGACGTCACAACGTGACGTCATCGCTCCGAGAGTAAATAATAGAAAGGCGTTTAATTCGCCAAAATTCACCCATTTAGAGTTCGGAAATCGGTTAAAAAAATATATGGTCTTTTTTCTGCAACATCAAGGTATATATTGACGCTTACATAGGTCTGGTGATAATGTTCCCCTTTAAAAACATTACAGTGCTGCTGTTGTTAGGTGGAAGTTGGACCACTATAAACACAATGGGAGATGCTTGCTTAGGCATTTTAACTCTGCTAGCAAACATAGAACACTGGGATCCAAACTTGTGATTTACATAACTGAGGCGCTCCTCAGGGCACCCCTATAGGTCCTCTCCTTTTAGGCACCAAAAGCATTCGCCGTTTTCCGTAGTCTTCCCTCGACGGCCAGGCAATACAAAGCACACACTACCTTTTTTGTCACATCCACGGGAGCCCGCATTCTCGTTCTCTCTCCTTCGACAAATGGACAAAGATTTTCGTTAAGTAGAATCACAGCTGACCTGGACATTCAAAAGTTCTCTTGCCGTCTGAGAAGTGTTGTATCCCAAATAGCTGCAATCGCTTTCACTTAAGGTATTCATTTGTGATTTCCACAAGTGTCTGTACAGACGGAAGAAGAAACACGGGCATGTCTGGATGACTCGCCTCCATATTTCCAGTGGCTAGCTCCGAGTTACGAAACCACTTTATTATGAAGCTGGCTGTGGCGCGTTCTTTCTGACGTCACTTCCTGTGTGGGGCGCGGTCTTTCTGGCATCACTTCCTCTCCGAACTCAGTTTGTAAACGATCAATGAGTCCATGCAAAGCTACTTTCTTGTGGAAATTAACGAGTAATTATGCCTAATTACTTTTTAAAAGTCATTTGCATAATTTGCTCACCAGTCACAAAATTAGATGTACTTGTTCAATTTTAGGAAATCCATTATAAGAGGTGATGACATTTACAGAAATACCGCTTTCCTTGTATCCCATATCAGTAGGTTTACTTAATCATGTGGTAGTGAAGGTACAGTAGGGCTGCGAATCTTTGGGTGTCCCACGATTCGATTCAATATCGATTCTTGGGGTCACGATTCGATTCCAAATCGATTTGTTTCGATTCAACGCGATTCTTGATTCAAAAACGATATTTTCCCGATTCAAAACGATTCCCTATTCATTCAATACATAGGATTTCAGCAGGATCTCCCCCAGTCTGCTAACATGCAAGCAGAGTAGTAGATTTTTGTAAAAAGCTTTTATAATTGTAAAGGACAATGTTTTATCAACTGATTGCAATAATGTAAATTTATTTTAACTATTAAATGAACCAAAAATATGACTTATTTTATCTTTGTGAAAATATTGGACACAGTGTGTTGTCAAGCTTATGAGATGCGATGCAAGTGTAAGCCACTGTGACACTATTGTTATTTTTTTTATTTTTTTTATAAATGTCTAATGATAATGTCAATGAGGGATTTTTAATCACTGCTATGTTGAAATTGTAACTAATATTGATACTGTTGTTGATAATATTCATTTTAGTTTCACTACTTTTGGTTTGTTCTGTGTCGTGTTTGTGTCTCCTCTCAATTGCTCTGTTTATTGCAGTTCTGAGTGTTGCTGGGTCGGGTTTGGTTTTGGAATTGGATTGCATTGTTATGGTATTTTTGTGTATTGTTTTGTTGGATTGATTAATTAAAAAAAAAAAATATATATATATATATATATATAAATAAATAAATAAATACATTTAAAAAATAAAAATCGATTTTAAAAAAATGAGAATCGATTCTGAATCGCACTACGTGAGAATCGCGATTCGAATTCAAATCGATTTTTTCCCACACCCTTAAGGTATAGTGTTAAAATTTAAAACCTTGTTAAATATATATTTTCTAAATATGACATTTAACATCGGAAGTAAAAAAAAGTAATTTGAATTTGAGTTTAATTTGAATTGGATGATGTAACAAAAGCATATTTAACTGAGCATAACTGAGCCTTGGTGTTGGCAGTCCATTGTGAGCCTGCAGAGTGGTAAACATAGTCCTTGCGGGTTTCCTCCACCCGGATATGGACCATCAGCTGGTCCATTTAACCTGTTGAAACTCTGTGAGGCATAATGACCATCGTGATGGTCAGGGTCTTTTGGTCAGACAAACAGCAATAATGCGTTGTGACTGACTTTCCACACAAAAGACCCCCCAGGTCTGATTCCCGCTGCAGTCCCGTCTTGTATTTGAATGTAACAAATGGACCATTGGTCTGTACCCCATTCCCAGTCCCACTGTGGCCTGTAATTGATCCCCTCCATGCATTATACGGCTCTAATAAGCTCTAGGTGCGGTGCCCTTTGCTCCGACAGGTCTTAACTTGGCCCCTTTGGCTTGTCACTTCTCCAAGTCATCAACCATCCATCCCATTCACGCTATACTTCCCATCTCCACCACGTGGAGCTTAACAGGCAAGAAATGACTTGGTTTAATTTCATGTTAATTTCCCTTAGGTATCAGCCCATGTAATGCAGGCCAGGATGTGGGGTTAAGCCAGTCCACCAGAATCATTCATAGATTTTGAAAAAGGCCCGTTTTCCCCCCCAAAAAAACGCTTTGTAGAATCACACTCAGAGAATTCTTCAACAGCCTCCTGTTCACAGTTGTTTAATGCTTTAATGGTGTTCATTCCGGAGTACTTGCAGTACATTATTTTTAGCTGGAGAGTCCTACAGACCTCTTGTACTTGCACAAAGGGAGAATAAAGCGGGCAAGGGTAAGGGTCACCTATTGCAGTGTGACCTCTGCTCTGCAGGGCCAAACGAGAGAACATTTCAGGTCAAGAATGGAACAATGGTCTGAGAGAGTGCACTCCAACCAGCAAGCCCCAGAGCAAGAATTTGAAAGTTTCACTCAAGTAAAACTTCAAGAGTCATCAGCTCTTGGATTAGGTCGAAATATGAGCCGGTTCAAGGATGCAAGGAGATTGACCTGCTCCTGCACCCGTATACCTTCTCGTACTAATCTGCACGACTTCTCGAGTGTCCGTCATTGACTCAACCCCACACGGAGATAAAAATGTTCATTTTCTCTTTACAGAATCAATGCTGATTTCTATGATTTCCTTTTCTCGACGTTTTGCCTTTAAAATGCTCTGCTTAACTGCTACTTACCAATGCCGATGAGCAGAGACCAACCACTAGGTCTGGGATGTCAATAAATCAATTAATCGAACGATAAATAAAAATGAACTCGATAACAACAAGAGGGTTCGCGCTGTGCGTCGCTCTTGGCACCTGGCCACGTTTGTTCAATAGCAGAATTGTTATTTTTTATTTAATTTTATTATTTATATAATATATATATATATATATATATATATATATATATATATATATATATATATATATATATATATATATATATATATATATATATGTGTGTGTATATATATATACATATATATATATATATACATATATATATATATATATATATATATATATATATATATATGTGTGTGTATATATATATATACATATATATATATATACATATATATATATATATATATATATATATATATATATATATATATATATATATATATATATATATATATATATATATGTATGTATATGTAAAATAATTTTAAAAGATGGCACCTGATGGCCATTAAACGTAACTGCACTTTTTGTCCATAAAGATAAAAACAGTGTTCATGTATGAGATCTAGGACAGCCAATTATGGCAAAGTAATGATTAAGATTATTGTTATCAATATTGAAATCATGATTACTTATTGTAAAGCAGTGTTGGGGTGTGAATGTAATACCATCATATCATTTGCAATGTCTAATAAAAAGGCAATAGATAAACGTTATCCATATATTTAAAGACAAATATTAGGTTTTTTTTATTCTTTCATAATATCAACTTGTCATTACATGATGCCTTTACGTCTATTTTTACATTTTGATAGAGGAGGGTTTTATTTTTATTTTTTTGGAGGTGGGGGGTTAAGTTATGTTATGTAGATCCATTAAGAGGTTGACCAGAAATATGTTGTGTCACATGAATGGTTTTTAAAGTTATATCTTTGTGACATGAAAAAAACACCAGTAATGTAAAGAAAACCTGGCGTTTACTTTTTGATATTAAAAAAAACACAAAGCAGTTTGGCTAATGAAGATAAAGTGTAATAAACAAGCTTTGTTATTCTCCAACGCCTCCCTAGTGTTTCAGTACAACAGTTTGGCCAACCAAAATAGAAACCCGGAGTGATACCTCTCACATCGAATACACAATCTTCACAGCCTTTATTCAGTTCGATGAGATGACAAAACATTTTAGCTAGTATTGATGTTATTTAAACACTGAAACAGTTTGCAGTTAAATAAAGGAGTAAACATCCCAGTAGACTTAGACTTAGACTTAGATAAACTTTAATGATCCACAAGGGAAATTGTTCAACACAGTAGCTCAGTTACAATGATGGAAAGTGTAAGGATGGAAAGGACAATGCAGGTATAAATAGACTAATATAGCGATAAAAAATCTAACATATATACGAATATATACATAATATGTGTAATATATGTAATAGGTAAACAAAGTAAATACTTTATAAAGAAATTGTGACAATGTTTACGACACTTCGCCTGCTGCAAAACATCAAATACTTTTCTCCTTAGCTGTATACTTTTAGTGTGGTGACAAGTGTCTCCAATATTGTTCACACCTGTCTCCATCTAAACACAGCAGTGCGCTCTTTAACGCACGGCGTTAAACCAAGCGCTTGGCTCCGTTTACTCCGAGGGGAAATCTTTGCAGCCAAGTCCGTTTTGCTTGTCAGCCATGATTATCAAGCCAAACACCGCTAATGTGCATGCGCCCGACTTCGTGTTGCCGAAAATGCATTAATAAATGACAGGTTTTTTTTCAGTTTAGTTCAGTTCAGTTCAGTTCAGTTTCAGTTTATTTCGAACATGCATACGATACAATGTAATGCATCACACAATTCCAGTTGTTTCATTACAGCACGTCCGAAAAGGAGTAGGAAGAAGCAGAGTGTTACGATCCGCTGCACGGATCATAGTTTGTTTATGTTTCTCGTCACATATGTTTTCAGCACATTTGATTTTGTTTGTGTTCAGTTGCCATGTCAGCTGATTACTTTCACCTGCCTCTGGTTAGTGTTCGGGACGCGCACCTGTTACCCGGGCACTAATCAGAGGGCTATTTAGTCTTTGCTCTGGCCTCACTCTGTCTGGCTTCGTAGTTTGTTCCCATACAACTGATAACGACAACTTAGATTTCTGCTAGCTTTTCACACTATGCTATTTTTTCCTAATAGCTCCCACGCTAGTCCTTTTGTTTTGCCTTTTGTGCTACATGCATGTTTTTTGTTTATTCATCTTATGATTTATATTTAAAATAAATCATTTTCCTACCTGCAAGCTGTGTCCGAAGCCGTCTGCATCCTTGGGAGAACCACACCCGCATCACTATGCGACCACGTCGTTTCACAGAGCTTATTTAATCCTACCCCTTTTCATACCACAGCAATTTTATCCAATTTTCCTGTTCTCTGTCACAGAACAGTGAAAAAATAAATCATAAATAAATATTATACCATAGTAAGCATACAAATATTAAATACATAAATAATCTTTGTCTCAATAAAATAAAAATAAAAATTAAAAAAAAAGGGTTCAAGATATTCATCATACTTTTTGTTCTGTGTATTTTGTGAACACTTGTAGTTTGAACAGTCTCTTAAAGGCCTACTGAAATGCGATTTTCTTATTTAAACGGGGATAGCAGGTCCATTCTATGTGTCATACTTGATCATTTCGCGATATTGCCATATTTTTGCTGAAAGGATTTAGTAGAGAACATCGACGATAAAGTTCGCAACTTTTGGTCGCTGATAAAAAAGCTTTGCCTGTACGGGAAGTAGCAGACGAGTAGCGTGACGTCACAGGTTGTGGAGCTCCTCACATCCGCACATTGTTTACAATCATGGCCACCAGCAGCGAGAGCGATTCGGACCGAAAAAGCGACGATTTCCCCATTAATTTGAGCGAGGGATGAAAGATTTGTGGATGAGGAAAGTGAGAGTGAAGGACTAGAGGGCAGTGGGAGCGATTCAGATAGGGAAGATGCTGTGAGAGGCGGGTGGGACCTGATATTCAGCTGGGAATGACTAAAACAGTAAATAAACACAAGACATATATATACTCTATTAGCCACAACACAACCAGGCTTATATTTAATATGCCACAAATGAATACCGCATACAAACACCTCCCCCCTCCCGTCCATATAACCCGCCAATACAACTCAAACACCTGCACAACACACTCAATCCCACAGCCCAAAGTACCGTTCACCTCCCCAAAGTTCATACAGCACATATATTTCCCCAAAGTCCCCAAAGTTACGTACGTGACATGCACATGGCGGCACGCACGTATGGGCAAGCGATCAAATGTTTGGAAGCCGCAGCTGCATGCGTACTCACGGTACCGCGTCTGCGTATCCAACTCAAAGTCGTCCTGGTAAGAGTCTCTGTTGTCCCAGTTCTCCACAGGCCAATGGTAAAGCTTGACTGTCATCTTCCGGGTATGTAAACAATGAAACACCGGCTGTGTTTGTGTTGCTGCAGTCGGCCGCAATACACCGCTTCCCACCTACAGCTTTCTTCTTTGCTGTCTCCATTGTTCATTGAACAAATTGCAAAAGATTCACCAACACAGATGTCCAGAATACTGTGGAATTTTGTGATGAAAACAGACGACTTTACAGCTGGCCACCATGCTGTCCCAAAATGTCCTCTACAATCCGTGACGTCACGCGCTGACGTCATCATACCGAGACGTTTTCAGCAGGATATTCCGCGCGAAATTTAAAATTGCACTTTAGTAAGCTAACCCCGCCGTATTGGCATGTGTTGCAATGTTAAGATTTCATCATTGATATATAAACTATCAGACTGCGTGGTCGGTAGTAGTGGGTTTCAGTAGGCCTTTAAACTGAATCATATTGGTGCTTTGTTTGATTTATTTGGTTAATCCGTTCCATAATTTAATTCCACATATTGATATACTAAATGTTTTAAGTGTTGTACGAGCATGCAAATGTTTTAAATTAGATTTCCCCCTAATGTTATATTTCTCCTCTTTTGTTGAGAAGGAGTGTTGTACATTCTTGGGTAGCAGGTTATAGTAAGCTTTTTACATAATTTTAGCTGTTTGCAAATGCACCAAATCGTTGAATTTCAGTTATTGTGATTTAATAAATAAAAGGTTTGTATGTTCTCTATATCCAACATTATGTATTATTCTAATTTATCTTTTTTGTAACACAGTTAGTGAATGAAGCGCACATTTGTAGTTATTTCCCCATATTTCTACACAATAAGTTAGATATGGTAACACTAGTGAGCAGTAGAGAATATAATGTGATTTTTGGTCTATAACAAGTTTTTCTTTATTCATTATTGATGTGTTTCTTGCTACTTTATGTTGTATATTTTTTACATGAGATTTCCAATTCATTTTATCATCTTTTATTACACCCAAAAATGTGTTTTCTTTTACCCTTTCAATATTTGGTAATTAAAAAATTAGACGGTATTACTAACCGTCGGGAATTTTATCGCAAATGATCATTATACCGTTTACTGTTACATCCCCAGTCCATTAACAAGTAAAAAGTCAAGGGCGGTCACGGCATGTTCTTGCCGCAAATGTTGGTCCATTTTTGGGGGATTACGGCGAAAGACGAGGGCGGTCGTGGCAGTTCGAGCCCTGATTGTGATTTCATTAGTGCTTAATTTGGTCTCATAAAAATGCAATAATTTTGTTTATGGGCAATCATTTTTGGGACAATATATTACCCAGCATAATTTATTATCGGCCCAGACCTACCAGTCACCAGTGAAACACGTCTCACCGTCACAGTGTCGGAGTCTAACAGGATTAGTTTTACGACGTGTGTCCGAGATCTCAGATAATGTCCGAAACCCCAGCAGATGGGAAATAAATTACAGCTGCCAGTTGACGGAAGAGGTGATGCATCAGTTGGCTGAAAACAAATGGCTGTGGGCAACTACTATTTGCGAAGTGTACATATGGTCCAATTTTAATACATTTATCACGCTGAAAATATTTGAGGGGCTTGAAAATGCCAGAGCTTCACAGCTGCATTCACATGCAAAGATACGACACTATATTGCCAAAAGTATTTGGCCACCTGCCTTGACTCGCATACAAACTTGAAGTGCCATCCCATTCCTAAACCATAGGGTTCAATATGATGCCGGTCCACCTTTTGCAGCTATTACAGCTTCAACTCTTCTGGGAAGGCTGTCCACAAGGTTGCGGAGTGTGTTTATAGGGATTTTCCACAATTCTTACAAAAGCGCTTTGGTGAGGTCACACACTGATGTTGGTCGAGAAAGCCTGGCTCTCAGTCTCCGTTCTAATTCATCCCGAAGGTGTTCTATCGGGTTCAGGTCAGGACTCTGTGCAGGCCAGTCAAGTTCATCCACACCAGACTCTGTCATCCAGGTTTTTATGGACCTTGCTTTGTGCACCGGTGCACAGTCATGTTTGTGATGTATGGCTTAGATCACAGGTGTCAAACTCAAGGCCCGGGGGCCAGATCTGGCCCGCGACATAATTTTATCTGGCCCGCAAACACCTGGAAATTATGTGTCAATAAAGTACTTAATATTTTGTCACTAAATGTAATTGATTTTTTTTTTATTTTGACAGAAAAAATATATGTACTGCTTGAAATTGCATACCTGTTAAACTTTAATAGTATCCAATATTGCAACAAATATTACAGTATATTATCATACTTTCCAAACATGTTTTTGTCTAAATAAAAATACTTAACTTTACAACAAACTAGCCATCAAATTAATAAAAAAAATTACAATACATTTTACGGTGTTCTTTACAGCATATTACTGTAAATAAATTTAAAAAACGACTACTGTTTTTTGCGTTAAAATCTACTGTTATTGTTTTTAACGGTGTATTACTGTGACTGGATAGACGGTGCATTTGTTTTTACAATAGAAAAACTGGCAGCGAAGTTGCCGGAATTAAAAAAAAGAACTCGTACTGTTTTTCCATTGACAATAAATATAATGTTGTAAATTTAACACAAACATTCTGGCAACTAAGCTGTCAGCTTTTTCCGTAAACCTCACCCGCTCCCAAAAAAATAGTGGTCCTGTTTTTCCATTTTTTGTAAAATGTTGTAAAAAAAAAAAAAAAACAATTTGTAAATTTAAAGTTTTTACTGTAAAATCGACAGTCTACTTAAAACAATTTATATAATTAATAATGAAATCCAGAGGCAAAGTCATACATTATTCGCTGTTACAAGCGGCCCTCTGATGGCAACCATAACTGCTATGTGGCCCTCAATGAAAACCAGTTTGACATCCCTGGCTTAGATACAGCTGCTCGGCCATGGAAACCCATTCCATGAAGCTCTCTACGTACTGTACGTGGGCTAATTAGAAGGTCACATGAAGTTTGGAGCTTTGTAGCAACTGACTGTGCAGAAAGTCCGTGACCTTTTTGCACTATGCGCTTCAGCATCCGCTGACCCATCTCTGTCAGTTTACGTGGTCTACCACTTGGTGGCTGAGTTGCTGTTGTTCCCAAACTCTTCCATTTTCCTATAGTAAAGCCCACAGTTGACTTTGGAATATTTAGGAGCGAGGAAATTTCACGACTGGATTTGTTGCACAGGTGGCATCCTATGACAGTTCCACGCTGGAAATCACTGAGAGCGGCCCATTCTTTCACAAATGTTTGTATAAACAGTCTCCATGCCTAAGTGATTGATTTTATACACTTGTGGCGGGCCAAGTGATTAGGACTAGAGTTGTCCGATAATGGCTTTTTTGCAGATATTCCGATATTGTCCAACTCTTAATTACCGATTCCGATATCAACCGATACCGATATATACAGTCGTGGAATTAACACATTATTATGCCTAATTTTTTTGTGATGCCCCGCTGGTTGCATTAAACAATGTAACAAGGTTTTCCAAAATAAAATCAACTCAAGTTATGGAAAGAAATCCCAACAAGGCACAAAGTGCATAATTTTTTTTTTAACATGCCTAAAAACAGCAGCTTGGAATTTGGGACATGCTCTCCCTGAGAGAGCATGAGGAGGTTGAGGTGGGCGGGGTACGGGGGGTAGGGGGTAGCGGGGGGGGGGGGGGTGGGGGTGTATATTGTAGTGTCCCGGAAGAGTTGGTGCTGCAAGGGATTCTGGGTATTTGTTCTGTTGTGTTTATGTTGTGTTACGGTGCGGATGTTCTCCCAAAATGTGTTTGTCATTCTTGTTTGGTGTGGGTTCACAGTGTGGCGCATATTTGTAACAGTGTTAAAGTTGTTTATACGGCCACCCTCAGTGTGACCTGTATGGCTGTGACCAAGTGTACGTTTGCATTTACTTGTGTGTGTGAAAAGCCGTAGATATTATGTGACTGGGCCGGCACGCAAAGGCAATGCCTTTAAGGTACTTCTCCCTACGTCCGTGTACACAGCGGCGTTTTAAAAAGTCATGAATTTTACTTTTTGAAACCGATACCGATAATTTCCGATATTACATTTTAAAGCATTTATCGGCCGATAATATCGGCAGTCTGATATTATCAGACATCCCTAATTAGGACACCTGATTCTGATCATTTGGCTGGCTGGCCAAATAATTTTGGCAATATAGTGTATGTGGAGCCAATATTTTCACTCCTCTTTCATATGAAAATGCATTTGGAGTAACAGGGAAGCACAAAAACTGTTGATAACCACCATCCGTTTGCTACCAAAAACTATAAATAATGGCTTTGACGAGGCACATTGACCTAATTAATTAAAAGCGGTATCAATTCATGCGCTATTGCAAGAACCGACAAAGACAGCAGATTGAAGTGAGCATGAGAGCCTGCAGACAGTTGGCAATTTGGAGAAAAAAAAGAAGCGCCATTCAGCGGGCCGAGGTTCTCCATCCTTACAGGAGATGACAAAGAGCACCAGTTAATTAGCAAGAAGTAGCATCTCAAGGAGCGCTGTGAAGAAAACCTCCATTCATTCTCTCTGTTCGGCTCTCCCTTATGAGAAAGTCTTGAAGGGGCTCCTGGGGAATGGGCGGCGGATCGGAGAGCTTAGCTCCAAACCGAGGGCCACGCCGCCGCCTCGCTTGATTTAATTTGGACCGTCTCTCCTTTTAATTTGCGGTGTCATTGTATCTAACTCGAGAGATACTATAGAGACCGATGATCAAGTAAAAGTGTTGGAGTGCAAGTCAACGACCCCTCCCTCCCTCTCTTGTCTGGTCCAGGAAGAATAAAGCCGAGAGGAGGATTTGGGGAGAGGATGAAGTTTTAATTAAGGCACTCGTGTGTTTCTAAGCAGACTAATTTAGCCACAAGTGTGGAAAAACAGAAGCGAAGGCCAGAGGGGCTCAAAGTATCTCTTTTTTGTGGGAGCCTATATTAGAGCTTTTGTTCGGCGACATTTTGAAGTGCCTGAATGTGCCATTGGAAATAAAATAACAGTTGGAGTAGGACAACTAATCTGTCGGGCGTATTTCTTCCCTCAATAAAACTGTAGTGGAAAAAAAAAAATCCACTTCACTATCCCACCATCTGTGAGTTGCGCCTTGATATGTATCATAAGGAAATCATGTTAAGACTTGAGGAATTAGCCTTCACAATAAGAGCATAAGGGCGACAGCTTGGTGGTAAATCTGATGGGGAGAACCTGGTTGGTTTAAATGCTGGTTTTTGTATCGTTTGTTTAAGTCGAGGCCTGATCAGAGCAAGGAACTCCCCCAGGTCCCCGCAAAGTACAGGCCAGCCTGGGCTCAGGTCCCCGAGGACCGAGGAATATGCAAAGCCCCGCACCTCCACTGCGCCGGCCGAATTTGAATGGCCCCGCACCATAAGGAGGCAACATTCACCGTCTTTGGCCACTCCGGTTTTACATTTAAAGGTTAGACAATGTAAATGTGTGACAGCAGTCGGATTTGGAGGGTTTAGGAATGGAAATGCGAGTTTGCATAACGTCTCGGTTGGGAGACGAGAGGAGGGCTAATTAGCAGTCGGACAAACACAAATAAATGAATGAAACTTTCCTTTCTCTCCCATGCGACCTTGGAGGGAGAGAGGCTGCCTGAAAAGGAGCGCTCACAAGATGGACTGTCAATCAAATCACTGTGTGGAAAAACCTCACCGCCCCTGTCTTTGAGCTTCTATTGAGCCACTGCTCATCTTCACTTCT
This sequence comes from Nerophis lumbriciformis, assembly GCF_033978685.3. NCBI lineage: Eukaryota > Metazoa > Chordata > Actinopteri > Syngnathiformes > Syngnathidae > Nerophis > Nerophis lumbriciformis. The sequence goes on along the minus strand of NC_084562.2, from coordinate 16,726,375 downwards.
TTGCGACAGGTCAGGTCAGCTGCATTTAATACAACTGTTTTTTTTTGTTTTTCTACTTCTTTCCCCAATGCTCTAACGATCTCACTCTTTGATTAATTGATGTGCAATGGAATCAATTATGATGGGTGGCTCGATACAACTTTTCCACTTCCGATACAATACCAATTTTGGAGCCTCGACTATTGCCTGATACTTTTTTCTGAGATATCGGCCCTATTCCACCGCAGGAACTTTCCCATTTATCGGGTAAATAAAGTGTTTTTTACCCATCAGCGTTCCTGTTCTGTAACCCTGTACGATGTTTGTTTGTCTAATCGTGAGCAGCTTTGTCCTGAAAACAATATTTTGTTGTACTTGCACAATGACAAGATCATTCCGTTCCAAAAACTACCTGGGTAGATTTAGTTCTTCAGGAACTTTTTTCAGTTCCTGCCGACGAGGTGGGACTTTTGGAAGGTTCTTCAATCAATCAATCAATCAATCAATCAATCAATCAAAGTTTACTTATATAGCCCTTAAAGGGGAACATTATCACCAGACCTATGTCAATATATACCTTGATGTTGCAGAAAAAAGACCATATATTTTTTTTAACCGATTTCCGAACTCTAAATGGGTGAATTTTGGCGAATTAAACGCCTTTCTAATATTAGCTCTCGGAGCGATGACATCACAACGTGGCGTCACATCGGGAAGCAATCCGCCATTTTCTCAAACACCGAGTCAAATCAGCTCTGTTATTTTCAGTTTTTTCGACTGTTTTCCGTACCTTGGAGACATCATGCCTCGTCGGTGTGTTGTCGGAGGGTGTAACAACACGAACAGGGACAGATTCAAGTTGCACCAGTGGCCCAAAGATGCGAAAGTGGCAAGAAATTGGACGTTTGTTCCGCACACTTTACCGACGAAAGCTATGCTACGACAGAGATGGCAAGAATGTGTGGATATCCTGCGACACTCAAAGCAGATGCATTTCCAACGATAAAGTCAAAGAAATCTGCCGCCAGACCCCCATTGAATCTGCCGGAGTGTGTGAGCAATTCAGGGACAAAGGTCCTCGGTAGCACGGCAAGCAATGGCGGCAGTTTGTTCCCGCAGACGAGCGAGCTAAACCCCCTATCGACCCTAGCTTCCCTGGCCTGCTGACATCAACTCCAAAACTGGACAGATCAGCTTTCAGGAAAAGAGCGCGGATGAGGGTATGTCTACAGAATATATTAATTGATGAAAATTGGGCTGTCTGCACTCTCAAAGTGCATGTTGTTGCCAAATGTATTTCATATGCTGTAAACCTAGTTCATAGTTGTTAGTTTCCTTTAATGCCAAACAAACACATACCAATCGTTGGTTAGAAGGCGATCGCCGAATTCGTCCTCGCTTTCTCCCGTGTCGCTGGCTGTCGTGTCGTTTTCGTCGGTTTCGCTTGCATACGGTTCAAACCGATATGGCTCAATAGCTTCAATTTCTTCTTCAATTTCGTTTTTGCTACCTGCCTCCACACTACAACCATCCGTTTCAATACATTCGTAATCTGTTGAATCGCTTAAGCCGCTGAAATCCGAGTCTGAATCCGAGCTAATGTCGCTATAGCTTGCTGTTCTTTCCGCCATGTTTGTTTGTGTTGGCTTCACTATGTGACGTCACAGGAAAATGGACGGATGTATATAACGATGGTTAAAATCAGGCACTTTGAAGCTTTTTTTAGGGATATTGCGTGATGGGTAAAATTTTGAAAAAAACTTCAAAAAATATAATAAGCCACTGGGAACTGATTTTTAATGGTTTTAACCATTCTGAAATTGTGATAATGTTCCCCTTTAATCACAGATGTTTCAAAGGGCTGCACAAGCCACAACGACATCCCACAGATCCCACATCAGGGCAAGAAAAAACTCAACCCAATGGTAACGGCGAGACCCCCCCGGGTGACCAGTGCAATGGAAGCCGAGTGGATACATTTAATAATGTGAGAGTTTAGTCTATAGTGGGGGGCCATCAGGGGATCCTCTTGCATGGAGACAAGTCAGTAGCGCAGAGATGTCACCAACTGATGCAAGGAGTGGTCCATCCTGGGTCCCGACTTGGAACAACTAGCATTTCCTCCGTGGAGGCTGATCCGTGGTCACCTAATAACCTCTCCACACAGGAGATGGGGGCAGAGCAGAAAAGAGAGACAGCAGATCCACTGGTCTAAAAAGGGGTCGATTTAAAGGCCTACTGAAATGCGATTTTCTTATTTAAACGGGGATAGCATGTCCATTCTATGTGTCATACTTGATCATTTCGCGATATTGCCATAGTTTTGCTGAAAGGATTTAGTAGAGAACATCGACGATAAAGTTCGCAACTTTTGGTCGCTGATAAAAAAGCCTTGCCTGTACCGGAAGTAGCAGACGAGTAGCGTGACGTCACAGGTTGTGGAGCTCCTCACATCTGCACATTGTTTACAATCATGGCCACCAGCAGCGAGAGCGATTCGGACCGAGAAAGTGACGATTTCCCCATTAATTTGAGCGAGGATGAAAGATTTGTGGATGAGGAAAGTGAGAGTGAAGGACTAGAGGGCAGTGGGAGAGATTCAGATAGGGAAGATGCTGTGAGAGGTGAGTGGGACCTGATATTCAGCTGGGAATGACTAAAACAGTAAATAAACACAAGACATATATATACTCTATTAGCCACAACACAACCAGGCTTATATTTAATATGCCACAAATTAATACCGCATAACAAACACCTCCCCCCTCCCGTCCATATAACCCGCCAATACAACTCAAACACCTGCACAACACACTCAATCCCACAGCCCAAAGTACCGTTCACCTCCCCAAAGTTCATACAGCACATACATTTCCCCAAAGTCCCCAAAGTTACGTACGTAAGACTTTTTGAGATTTTTATTAGTAGGTTGCACAGTGAAGTACATATTCCGTACAATTGACCACTAAATGGTAACACCCGAATAAGTTTTTCAACTTGTTTAAGTCGGGGTCCACTTAAATTTATTCATGATACAGATATATACTATCATTATACTATCATCATAATACAGTCATCACACAAGATAATCATCAGGGTGTATACATTGAATTATTTACGTGACATGCACATAGCGGCACGCACGTACGGGCAAGCGATCAAATGTTTGGAAGCGTACTCACGGTACCGTGTCTGCGTATCCAACTCAAAGTCCTCCTGGTAAGAGTCTCTGTTGTTCCAGTTCTCCACAGGCCAATGGTAAAGATTGACTGTCATCTTTCGGGAATGTAAACAATGAAACACCGGCCGTGTTTGTGTTGCTAAAGTTGGCCGCAATACACCGCTTCCCTCCTACAGCTTTCTTCTTTGCTGAACAAATTGCAAAAGATTCACCAACACAGATGTGCAGAATACTGCGGAATTTTGCGATGAAACAGACGACTTAATAGCTTGCCATCATGCTGTCTCAAAATGTCCTCCACAATCCGCGACGTTACGCGCTGATGTCATCATACCGATACGTTTTCAGCAGGATATTTCGCGCAAAATTTAAAATTGCACTTTAGTAAACTAACCCGGCCGTGTTAACATTTCATCATTGATATATAAACTATCAGACTGCGTGGTCGGTAGTAGTGGGTTTCAGTAGGCCTTTAAAGGCTAAAGCAGACCTGGGCAAGTTAAGGCCCGTTAAGCTTTTCAATCTGGCCCGCCGGACATTCCCAAATAATTTTTTTAGCTCTTTAAGATGGAAGCTGTAGCTGCCATTATGATGTGCATTGATGTTTTCTAATGAGCTTAAGTCTTGAACTATACAAGGTATTTCAATGGTTGGAATCTGCGCCTTTGCATGATATACTAGTTACTATGGTCATCTAATTAGTTACTATGGTTATCTAATTAGTTACCATGGTAATCTAATTAGTTACTATGATAATCTAAGTCACAGCAGCTCAGACCAGGCTCCAAGCAGTGTGGGTGGGGAGCGTTTCCTACAGAATGTTTCCAGAGTGGCCAGCCTGAAATGCTACTATTGTCTAGTTGTTATGTTTCATTACAACATTTATGAATATTCATTCGCAAGTATGGCATTAAGTTGCAATTACAGTTTCAAGTTCCAGACCTCAGATGGCAGTACTGTATAGTTTATGGTGTGTTCGTCGTTTCAGTCGTTGCGCCCTACAAAGTGTTTTTTTCTGCCGATATCGGACCGATGTCAATATCCGATCGGGACACTCCTGATAGCTACACATTAGTCCTTAAATCCTACAAAACCTTCACACTTTATTTTTTAAATCATATCGTTTTGTATATTATTGCTTTGTATTTCATTTACTTACCTTTTTAGTAAAGGAACTCTCACCTTATATTGTCTGTTCATTTACATGGTATCAGTGTAGAAATATACTAAACCAATCTTCCATAAGTCATCACCCTGAACTGTGAAATATGATGGAAACGCAAACCACACACTTCCACAGTAAAGTATAGTTCCAGGAACTGGAGGTTCCAGGTACCTAAAGTTCCTGAACTTTTGGTGGAAAAGGGCTAGGGATGGGTGCCGTTCACATTTGAACCGGTACCTGGGAATCGATAACAGTACTCAACGGCGCCAATTTTCGGTACTTTTGTGAGTGTTAATAAAAAAATATATATATTTTGTTGTTAATGAAATACATTTTTTATTGCAACATTTAAAAATTAGCCGATTGTGATAACTGTTGTCCAGTTGTTATGTTTCATTATAATATTTCTGAGTGTTCATTCGCAAGTATGGCATTAAGTTGCAATTACAGTTTCAAGTTCCAGACGTCAGATGGCAGTACTGTATAGTTCGTCGTTTCAGTTGTTGCGCCCTATAAAGTGTTTTTTCCCGCTTGTATCGGACCGATGCCAATATTCGATCGGGACACTTCTGATAGCCACACATTAGTCCTTAAATCCTACAAAACCTTCATGCTTTATTTTTTAAATCATATCGTTTTGTATATTATTGCTTTGTATTTCATTTACCGTATCTTTCGGAGTATAAGTCGCACCGGAGTATAAGTCGCACCTGCCGAAAATGCATAATAAAGAAGGAAAAAAACATATATAAATCGCACTGGAGCCCGGCCAAACTATGAAAAAAACTGCGACTTATAGTCCGAAAAATACGGTACTTACCTTTTAGTAAAGGAACTCTCACCTTATATTGTCTGTTCATTTACATGGTATCAGTGTAGAAATATACTAAACCAATCTTCCATAAGTCATCACCCTGAACTGTGAAATGTGATGGAAATGCAAACCACACACTTCCACAGTAACTTATAGTTCCAGGAACTGGAGGTTCCAGGTACCTAAAGTCATACTTGCCAACCCTCCCGGATTTTCCGAGAGACTTCCGAAATTCAGCGCCTCTCCCGAAAACGTCCCGGGACAAATTTTCTCCCGAAAATCTCCCGAAATTCAGGCGGAGCTGGAGGCCACGCCCCCTCCAGCTCCATGCGGACCTGAGTGACGTGTCGACAGCCTGTTTTCACGTCCGCTTTCCCACAATACAAACAACGTGCCTGCCCAATCACGTTATAACTGTAGAATGATCGAGGGCGAGTTCTTGGTTTCTTATGTGGGTTTATTGTTAGGCAGTTTCATTAACGTCCTCCCAGCGCGGCAACAACACACAACAACAGCAGTCACGTTTTCGTCTACCGTAAAGCAGTTTGTCTGCCGTAAACAGCAATGCCATCTACTGTACATGCATATATGACAATAACATCTACGGCTTTTAGAGAGTGCAGTGCACAACTGCGCACACAACAAGGAGACGAAGCAGAATGCATCATCAGAGAGGGTGTTCAGCATGGTTAGAAAAATAGTGACAGAGAATAGAACAAGGATGGACAATTCAACCCTTAACTCAACAATGAGTAGATGAGTGTTATGTGTGTGTATATGTGTAAATAAATGAACACTGAAATTCAAGTATTTATTTCATTTATATATATATATAATAAAATAAATATATATATATATATATATATATATATATGTGTGTACATATATATATATATATATATATATATATATATATATATATATATATATATATATATATATATAGCTAGAATTCACTCTGAAAGTCAAGTATTTCTTATGTATATATATGAAATACTTCACTTGGTGAATTCTAGCTGTAAATATACTCCTCCCCTCTTAACCACGCCCCCAACCACGCACGCCCCCCCCGGGAATCGATAACGGTACTCAACGGCACCAAATTTCGGTACTTTTGGAAGAGTTAATAAATATATATATTTTTTTTTGGTAATGAAATCAATTTTTTGTTGCAACAGTTACAAATTAGCTGATTGTGATAGAGCTGTCCAGTTCTTATGTTTCATTATTACATTTCTAAATGTTCATTCGCAAGTATGACATTAAGTTGCAATTACAGTTTCAAAATCCAGATGGCAGGACTGTATAGTTTATGGTGTCTTCGTCGTTTCAGTCGTTGCGCCCTACAAAGTGTATTTTCCGCTAATATCGGACCGATGTCTATATCCGATAGCTACATATTAGTCCTTAAATCCTACAAAACCGTCACACTTTATTTGTATTATTCCGGTTTGGAATTTTTTGTATCAATCTGTCAAGTTTGTAATAGTGACTTAAAACCGATCATATGAGAGAACATAATGTTTTTTTTTTATTATTATTATAATTTTTTATTTTTTTATTTTATTTTTATTTATTTTTTTATTAAATCAACATAGAACATAATGTTTGAAAAGAGGCCGTGTGCCTGAAGTACTAATTTACTAATGACTTCCTACTGCTCAGCAGTTTGATCCTGTCGGGACACAAGAAAGAAAACAGATCCTTCCCTAAGCCGGGAAACTGCTGACAGAAGTCACAGCGTTGCAAAATAAGTCCTTTAGAGAAGCAGGCTAATGGTTAGCCTGTCAATTTAAAAAAATGTCGCCGTGTCAGCATCTCTTTTACATGTCAACTGGAAGGAAGTAAACTGACAGACTGCTTTTCTTGTCCTTAGTAGGATATTGTCTAAAAAAAAAAGTTAGTCCCTTTCGGTTCAATGTGGACTTTTAGTATCACGCTACAACTCCATGTTCCTACAGAAGTTGGAGTTTCTACTTGAAAACATTATTTTAAGTAACCATGGAAATTAGATATACATTTTTATATATGTCTGACTGCGTTAAAATGTGAATAACAGCAGAAACATCTCTCCAATAGCCACCGGGCAATATGGAAATGTAGCATTTTGTGAGTCATGAATTTGTGAGCATGAAAAGGATTTAGCGAAAAGACTTGCAAAAGAAGTGTGGGGACTTTTTTTTTTTTTTTTTTTTCGGGGAGGCAAGACGTTTTGAAGGCTTGTGCTCAACTCTGTGGAAAATTCAAAGTGAGAGAAGAGGGGGAGGAACTGCCAGAGGAGCCGGGTGATGTATGGAAGCGTAAGGGTAAGAGTTTATTCACTGGTGTCTAAGGGAGCCTTTCAGAGTCACTGAGAGAGTGTCTATAGCGGGGCAATCAAGCATAGGACTAGGAGGCTTTATCTCTAAAATACAACCCGACCTCCACCCATCCAGCACACACACACACACACACACACACACACACACACACACACACTGGTACCTGTGAGAGGCTCTCATGTGCGGTTAAGGGTGCCATTGAGGGAGACAGGAGGGAGAAAGGCCCATGAGGCACAAACAATCCTGAGGAGTCTATCATTCTGTGTGGTGTTGTCTTAGGCCTTCAATGGAGCTGCTGTGACCTCCCCACCAACACCACCTCCTTTCTGCTCCATCCACCCTTCTATCTGCTGCCACCTCATCCGCCGCCAGCATCCCCAACCAGTACAAAGCTTGTCACCGACTATGGTTTCAGTAAGTAAAAGTACATCGTCTGGCCAAGAATTGAACTTCTCTAACGTGAAGTTACATTTTATGACTGAAGGATTACCATAGATTGACACAAATTATGCAGATAGACGATAAACAATGAGTAAAAAAGTGAAAAACTGGTTGCAATACTGAGAGCACTAAAAACGTTTTTGCGGCAAATGTAACTTAAAATAAATAAATAAATAAAATAATAATAATACAAAATTTAAAAAAAAATATATATATATATATATATACTGTGTATATATATATACACACACAGTATATATGTGTGTGTGTGTTTATATATATATATATATATATATATATATATACATGTATATGTATATGCATCTATATATGCATATATATGTGTATATATATATATATATGCATTTACATTTATATATGTATACATACGTGTATATATGTATACGTACGTGTCTATATACGTATATATTTGTGTGTATATGCGTGTGTATATATCCATCCATTTCCTACCGCTTTTCCCTTTTGGGGTCGCGGGGGGTGCAACTTTTGGCCTGTACTGTATGTATTAGGGGTGTAACGGTAATGTCCTCTTTTGCGGAGCTGTCAGGGCGGAGTTTCTTAAATGCCTCAAATGTCCGGCATTTTGAGTTAGGGTTGCGTGTATTTTCAATGTACGTTCACGGTTAAGAAGGGGTTAAAAACAAAACAAATTGTGCGCGCAGCAGCATTGGTGAGGGAGGGGCAGAGACAGAGAGAGTGAGAGAGTTATGATAAACGCGCATGCGTCGCCAGGCTCTGCTTTTTATCCATAGATTTATCAGATTTAATTTTTTATTATCTATAGCAGGGGTGTCAAAAGTGTGCCCCGGAGGCCATTTGCGGCCCACAGCTAATGTTTTAAAGGCCCACGGTACAATCTAAAAATACTATTAAAATAAACAAAAACATAACAAAAGTGAAATAAAAAAAGGTTAAATGTAATTTAGAAAAAGTTGCAATGTTGACTAATAAAACAAAGCTGTTTTTTTTTCTCTTTCAAACTGTCATTGCTCAAAACATAATATTGAATCAAAATCAATGTTATTATGAATTATTGACCTATCCAAGGTTCCGATTTCTTCACATCAAATATTCCACTAAGAAAAATATTTTTGGTGAAAGATTTTGCAAATTTGGTAAATAAATAACCCAAAAAATGTTATTTTGTTGTTTTCTTACTGTACCGAAAATGAACCAAACCGTGACCTCTAAACTGAGGTACGTGCCGGACCGAAATTTTTGTGTACCGTTACCCCCCTATTATGTATGTATATATATATATATATATATATATATATATATATATATATATATATATATATATGTATGTGTGGGAAAAAATCACAAGACTATTTCATCTCTACAGGCCTGTTTCATGAGGGGGGGTTACCCTCAATCGTCAGGAGAAAAAAAAAAAAAGAAAAAAAAAAAAAGAAAAAAATCTCCTGACGATTGAGGGTACCCCCCCTCATGAAACAGGCCTGTAGAGATGAAATAGTCTTGTGATTTTTTCCCACACATACATATATTGCGCTCTACTACGGTATCGAGCACTATTTTTTGGATAACCTTATTAAGACATATATATATATATATATATATATATATATATATATATATATATATATATATATATATATATATATATATATATATATATATATATATATATATATATATATATATTTATGTTTATATATACATATATATATATATATATATATATATATATATATATATATATATATATATATATATATATATATATATTTATATTTATATATACATATATATATATATATATATATATATATACAGGTAAAAGCCAGTAAATTAGAATATTTTGAAAAACTTGATTTATTTCAGTAATTGCATTCAAAAGGTGTAACTTGTACATTATATTTATTCATTGCACACAGACTGATGCATTCAAATGTTTATTTCATTTAATTTTGATGATTTGAAGTGGCAACAAAAGAAAATCCAAAATTCCGTGTGTCACAAAATTAGAATATTACTTAAGGCTAATACAAAAAAGGGATTTTTAGAAATGTTGGCCAACTGAAAAGTATGAAAATGAAAAATATGAGCATGTACAATACTCAATACTTGGTTGGAGCTCCTTTTGCCTCAATTACTGCGTTAATGCGGCGTGGCATGGAGTCGATGAGTTTCTGGCACTGCTCAGGTGTTATGAGAGCCCAGGTTGCTCTGATAGTGGCCTTCAACTCTTCTGCGTTTTTGGGTCTGGCATTCTGCATCTTCCTTTTCACAATACCCCACAGATTTTCTATGGGGCTAAGGTCAGGGGAGTTGGCGGGCCAATTTAGAACAGAAATACCATGGTCCGTAAACCAGGCACGGGTAGATTTTGCGCTGTGTGCAGGCGCCAAGTCCTGTTGGAACTTGAAATCTCCATCTCCATAGAGCAGGTCAGCAGCAGGAAGCATAAAGTGCTCTAAAACTTGCTGGTAGACGGCTGCGTTGACCCTGGATCTCAGGAAACAGAGTGGACCGACACCAGCAGATGACATGGCACCCCAAACCATCACCCAACCATGCAAATTTTGCATTTCCTTTGGAAATCGAGGTCCCAGAGTCTGGAGGAAGACAGGAGAGGCACAGGATCCACGTTGCCTGAAGTCTAGTGTAAAGTTTCCACCATCAGTGATGGTTTGGGGTGCCATGTCATCTGCTGGTGTCGGTCCACTCTGTTTCCTGAGATCCAGGGTCAACGCAGCCGTCTACCAGCAAGTTTTAGAGCACTTCATGCTTCCTGCTGCTGACCTGCTCTATGGAGATGTTCTAAATTGGCCCGCCAACTCCCCTGACCTTAGCCCCATAGAAAATCTGTGGGGTATTGTGAAAAGGAAGATGCAGAATGCCAGACCCAAAAATGCAGAAGAGTTGAAGGCCACTATCAGAGCAACCTGGGCTCTCATAACACCTGAGCAGTGCCAGAAACTCTTCGACTCCATGCCACGCCGCATTAACGCAGTAATTGAGGCAAAAGGAGCTCCAACCAAGTATTGAGTATTGTACATGCTCATATTTTTCATTTTCATACTTTTCAGTTGGCCAACATTTCTAAAAATCCCTTTTTTGTATTAGCCTTAAGTAATATTCTAATTTTGTGACACACGGAATTTTGGATTTTCATTTGTTGCCACTTCAAATCATCAAAATTAAATGAAATAAACATTTGAATGCATCAGTCTGTGTGCAATGAATAAATATAATGTACAAGTTACACCTTTTGAATGCAATTACTGAAATAAATCAAGTTTTTCAAAATATTCTAATTTACTGGCTTTTACCTGTATATATACATATATTAGGGGTGTGGGAAAAAATCGATTCGAATTCGAATCGCGATTCTCACGTTGTGCGATTCAGAATCGATTCTCTTTTTTTTTTAAATCCATCCATCCATTTTCTACCGCTTATTCCCTTTGGGGTCGCGGGGGGCGCTGGAGCCTATCTCAGCTACAATCGGGCGGAAGGCGGTGTACACCCTGGACAAGTCGCCACCTCATCGCAGGGCCAACACAGATAGACAGACAACATTCACACTCACATCCACACACTAGGGCCAATTTAGTGTTGCCAATCAACTTATCCCCAGGTGCATGTCTTTGGAAGTGGGAGGAAGCCGGAGTACCCGGAGGGAACCCACGCAGTCACGGGGAGGACATGCAAACTCCACACAGAAAGATCCCGAGCCCGGGATTGAACCCAAGACTACTCAGGACCTTCGTATTGTGAGGCAGATGCACTAACCCCTCTTCCACTGTGATTTTTTAATAATATTTTAATTATTTTTTTTATTTTTTTATTTTTATTTTTTAAATTAATCAATCCAACAAAATAATACACAGCAATACCATAACAATGCAATCCAATTCCAAAACCAAACCCGACCCAGCCACACTCAGAACTGCAATAAACAGAGCAATTGAGAGGAGACACAAACACGACACAGAACAAACCAAAAGTAGTGAAACAAAAATGTATATTATCAACAACAGTATCAATATTAGTTACAATTTCAACACAGCAGTGATTAAAAATCCCTCATTGACATTATCATTAGACATTTATAAAAAAAAAAAAAAGAACAATAGTGTCACAGTGGCTTACACTTGCATCGCATCTCATAAGCTTGACAACACACTGTGTCCAATATTTTCACAAAGATAAAATAAGTCATATTTTTGGTTCATTTAATAGTTAAAACAAATTTACATTATTGCAATCAGTTGATAAAACATTGTCCTTTACAATTATAAAAGCTTTTTACAAAAATCTACTACGGTACTCTGCTTGCATGTCAGCAGACTGAGGTAGATCCTGCTGAAATCCTATGTATTGAATGAATATAGAATCGTTTTGAATCGGGAAAAAAAACCTTTTTGAATCGAGAATCGTGTTGAATTGAAAAAAAAAATCGATTTTGAATCGAATCGTGACCCAAGAATCGATATTGAATCGAATCGTGGGACACCCAAAGATTCACAGCCCTAATATATATATATATATATATATATATATATATATATATATATATATATATATATATATATATATATATATATATATATATATATATATATGTGTGTGTGTGTGTGTATATTTATGTGTATGTGTATATATATATATATATATATATATATATATATATATATATATTTATATATATATATATATATATATATATATATATATATATGTGTGTGTGTGTGTGTATATTTATGTGTATGTGTATATATATATATATATATATATATATATATATATATATATATATATATATATATATACACATAAATATACACACACACACATATATATATATATATATATATACATACACATAAATATACACACACACACACATATATATATATATATATATATATATATATATATATATATATATATATATATATGTATATATATACATATATGTATATGTGTGTGTGCTTATATATGTATATATGTGTGTGTGTATATATGTATATATATATGTAGATATGTGTGTGTATATATATATGTATATGTGTTTATGTATATGTATATATGTGTGTTGTATATATATTTATATATGTGTGTATATATATATGTGTGTGTATATTTATATATATACTGTAGGTATATATATATATATATGTGTGTGTGTATATATATGTGTTTATATATATGTGTGTATATATACGTGTGTGTATGTATATATGAGTGTGTATATATATGTATAAGTATGTGTGTGTATATATATATATATTTATATATACATACATATATATGTATATATATATATAAATATATGTATATATATATTTATATATATATATATATATATATATATATATATATATATATATATATATATATACTGTATATGTGTATATATATATATATATATGTATATATATATATATATATGTGTGTGTATATACGTGTGTATATGTATATATGTGTGTGTATAGATATATATATATATATATATACTATATATATATAATTTTTTTAGCGATGTTTGGAAATTATGAATCGATTTAGAATCGGAATGAATAGCAATTGCCATTCGGATGTGAATTTATTCTTTATTGCAGCCCTATTACATATGATATCAAAATTCCCAAAATGAAGCAGACAAAAAAGGCAAATAGCTGTAAAATTCTATTTGTCCTGTGTTTATAGCAACTTAAGACTGATGACTTGTTTTTTTTTTCGTTTATATGTCTATTTAGTACATTAAGGTGAAGTCCTAATTTCAGTTGGCAGTGTAGGACAGGGAAAGAAGGACCATGACTCATTGAAGCATATGGTCTCAGGATTGCCTGATCTGTCTTCAGCGTCTGTTGTCAAGTGGGCCACGCAGACGCTGTGACAAATAGCCTTGTGAACGTGTAGTGTAAATGACACTTAAGGCCAAAGGGAGGCACGCGGGGAGGTCGTGCAGAGATGCAGGCAGGGCACGGGCTGGTGGCCATAGGGGTAAGGTGGGGGGTACGAGGGCAACGGAAGGGCGGAAAGAGAAAGACTGAGAATACAGTCATTACCCACCCAGGGCTATTCCTCTCTGGCCCATTAGCTGCTGGCGGCCGTGACCAATTGGGTTTTGTCACTCCTAGCAGGGTCATCCAGTGGTGGTCTGGGCCTTCTATAATGGACGCTCACTCAGCCATCATGACACACAAAAAAAAAGCTCTAAAGAAGCAAAAAAGAAAAAGAAAAATTCTCCCTCTGACTTTCTCCACCGTTTTAGAAAAGAGCCAGTCAGGCAAGAAAGCGAAAGAGTGAACCGATGAAAGGAGATTTATTCAACGCGAGGCACGTCGGGAAGTGATCGTTTATCCACACGTGGGGGTGAAGGGACTCCGTGGCGACGGGGTCTTGTTAACCTCCGCCAGCTCTTTGCCAAAAACCAAGTCAAATTGTTCCATGCTTCAAAAACCAGCAGACAAGGAGTCGTTCCCTGTGGATAAAAGCGGTCTGTTTTTCAAAGCTATGGAAGATTATCCCGTGTGTACGATCACTGAAACGTTGAGATTCAAAATCGAAGAGGTTTTCATTATTTAGATTCAAGGTCCGAATTTGACTTTTGATTGATTGATTGAAACTTTTATTAGTAGATTGCACAGTAGAGTACATATTCCGTACAATTGACCACTAAATAGTAACACCCGAATAAGTTTTTCAACTTAATTCATGGTAAACACTGCATTTTCTTTTGCTATACATAATAAACACAAGGCATTTATCAAATTGCTTAAATGTTCTCAAATTGATACTTCAAAGTGGTCGTATAAGGATAACTGTGTGTGCATGGTGCTTCGGCATATGCGCTAAGAGTTGTGTACGTCTGTGTGTTTTTGTCCAGTCAGAGGCAGAATAAAAGGCCAGTTAGCCACCTAGCGGGGCTACTAATTCTCCATGTCAATTACAATGGCCCGCAATTATATGGTAATCAGTGTTGGTGGCTCATACCTTTCTGCTGCTTTCTGCGAGCGTATGTCTGGCCAAGCTGCCCCTCAGGGAGCCGTTTAGTCACGGTTTATTATTGACCCATTAGACACCCGTCCCTCTGCCAGAAAGAAACTTGTCGCCTCACCGGCCGCGTCACATTTGCTGACACAACAATGGCCCCGAGTGAAAGTGAAAATGAAAACATTTTTTTTGGGGGGGTGGGACGTTCATTTCGAAAAAAGGATGAATCTATCGCTGCTAAATTGCAATTGAGATCATGTATGGAGCACGTGAAGTACATGCTTTATTGATAATGACCCATTAAAGTCAATGCAAAACTTGATTTAGCTTGTCTATATACTTTGATCATACATAATAACTCCTAAGAATAAAATATCATTTGTTCCGAATAATTTAAAGCAAAGTGTGGCCATTTGTGAGGTTTTTTTTGGCCCATTAAAGAGCAGACATTAAAGTCAATACAAAACTTGATTTAGCTTGTTTATATACTTTAATCATACATAATAACTCCTAAGAATAAAATATATGAAAATATCATTTGTTCCTAATCATTTAAAGCACAGTGTGGCCATTTTGGAGTTTTTTTTTGTTGTTGTTTTTTTGGCCTGCAGCATATTGTTGAAATAAAATAAAACAAAAACAACAGTAAAATGTAAGAAAAAGAGCAAAAATATTAAATATAATGGGAAAAACCTAAAGTTTTGAATAATTTTTAAATAATTAACTAATAATAATACTCTTTGTTGTGTACGTTTTGTATTTAAATACATACTATTGTCTGTTTTTAGCTTTTTTTTTGAATGCACGTAAGTTATTTTGTTTTGTTTTTTGTAATATTTTAACGACTATGACGTTATTTTTGAGCAGGCGTGAACAGATAGGGCGGCTCAGTAAACAGTGACACCCGCAGACCATCTAGCTGCCCATTAAAGAGCCCGATTTAAATAATTGACTCAGTTCCTGTAGCAAAACAACACAGCTATACTTGGGGAATTTACAATAATAAGTACAAGCTGTAGTACTGTCACTTGTCATGTAAGTACTGTTTAAAAATATCTACTAAATAAATTGTGAGTTTGCTTGAGTAATGTCTTCTCTAAATTGGTCGCTCCTCTGTTGTGCTTTTGTCCGTCTTGCAGCCACGCCTTGGCGGGGATCAAAACCGAAAGTTAACTCGGCGTATGTTACAAGGGCTGTTACGCACAAATGGCTGTGAGAAAGGAGGAGATTGCGCTTCACCGAAAGACGATTGAGAGTGAATCATCTGTCTTGTACATTTGTGCGTCAACATCTTTGGACTGTCAGAAAAAAAAATATTAGATCTGCTATTCAGCAATATCATTTTATCATTTTATAGCTGCTGGAAGACTTTAGGGCAGTGGTTCTTAACCTTGTTGGAGGTACCGAACCCTACCAGTTTCATATGCGCATTCACCGAACCCTTCTTTAGTGAAAAATATATACATATTTTTTCAAATTCAAGACAAAGTTATGTGTTTTTTTACCGGTGCACAACATGAACCATGCATGAACATCACCTTGTTCAAAGAACAAAACCAACACAGTGCATGAACTCACAACAAATTACACACCTGCAAATCAGTGTGACTTCTGCTATTGCCGTATCCATAATAAGCCGATAGGGAGAAGTTTTTATTTACACGATAAGCCGGGTGTGTCTCGACCTCCGCGGCGGAGGTCCTGCCGAACCCCTGAGGCCGACTCACCGAACCCCTAGGGTTCGATCCAACCCAGGTTAAGAACCACTGCTTTAGAGGCTGATTAAAACAAATTCAGTTGATTTTGGTGTCTGCCGGCGTTGTTTTATGGTGTTCGTTTATATATATGTAACGACTTGGTATCGGATTGATACCCAAATTTGTGGTATCATCCAAAACTAATGTAAACTATCTAACAACAGAAGAATAAGTGATTATTGCATTTTAACAGAAGTGTAGATAGAACATGTTAAAAGAGAAAGTAAGCAGATATTAACAGTAAATGAACAAGTAGATTAATAATTCGTTTTCTACCACTTGTCCTTAATAATTTTGACAAAATAATAGAATGGAAAATGACACAATATGTTACTGCATATGTCAGCAGCTAAATTAGGAGCCTTTGTTTGCTTTTACTAATAAAAGACAAGTTGTCTTGTATGTTCACTATTTTATTTAAGGACAAACTTGCAATAAGAAACATATGTTTAATGTACCCTAAGATTTTTTGTTAAAATCAATCAATCAATCAATCAATGTTTATTTATATAGCCCTAAATCACAAGTGTCTCAAAGGGCTGCACAAGCCACAACGACATCCTCGGTTCAGATCCCACATCAGGGCAAGGAAAAACTCAACCCAATGGGACAATGAGAAACCTTGGAGAGGACCACATATGTGGGGACACCCCCCCCCCCCCCCCCCCCTCCAGGGCGACCAGTGCAATGGACGTCGAGTAGATCTAGCATAATATTGTGAGAGTCCAGTCCATAGTGGATCTAACATAATAGTAAGAGTCCAGTCCATAGTGGATCTAACATAAGAGTGAGAGTCCAGTCCATAGTGGATCTAACATAATAGTGAGAGTCCAGTCCATAGTGGATCTAACATAATAGTGAGAGTCCAGTCCATAGTGGATCTAACATAATAGTAAGAGTCCAGTCCATAGTGGGGCCAGCAGGAGACCATCCCGAGCGGAGAGAGGTCAGCAGCGCAGAGATGTGTCCAACCGATGCACAGGCGAGCGGTCCACCCCAGGTCCCGACTTTGGACAGCCAGTGCTTCATCCGTGGCCACCGAACCTGTGCCCCCCCCCCCCCCCCCACCACCACCACAAGGGAGAGGGGGGCAGAGCAGAAAAGAAAAGAAATGGCAGATCAACTGGTCTAAAAGGGGGGTCTATTTAAAGGCTAGAGTATACAAATGAGTTTTAAGATGGGACTTAAATGCTTCTACTAAAATAAAGCCAATAATGCAATTTTTTGTGGTCCCCTTTATTTAGAAAAGTACCGAAATAATTTTGGTACCGGTACCAAAATATTGGTATCGGGATTACATTAGTCTATGAGTTGTTCAGGGTTCATCCTTAACCCCCACTTATGTTATCAATAATAGTTCCGATAATGCAAATTTACAGAAAAAAAAATGTAAAGTTCAAACCGTGGACTGCAGCAATCAAGCCACGCTGGTACAAAAGACCATGAAAACAATCACGTTCTCATCAAAAACGTGTATCCGTCACTTCTCCGTCCCGTAATCGGCAAAAGTGTTGTTTTGATATAATCCCCCAGATCTGTCAACTCTGAAGCTTGCCCTCTGCCCCCCCCCGCAACAGCACACCCACACGAACCCACTGCCACCTCCTCTCAAGTCTCCACCCCTGCAAAGCAAAGCTCTCTTTGTTAACCTAATGTGCTTTTACCAGTTGCTTTCTGCCAGGGAGACATCTGCTGTGTGCAACCAGTCAATATTGTGGCGACAGTTCAAAGCGGCCAGTTCATTATCTGTGTCAGCTTAACAACCCAAAGGTAGCGCTCTAAGGGACACAAGGAGGAGGTGGCGGCCGGAGGGGAGGGCGAGGAGAGCGACACAATATGTGAAGACACAATAGACTCCTCATTAAGCAGTGATTTATCATGATGGGATGCCCGGTTCAACCTTTGCCCCCCCATCCCCTCGCGCACACACCTCTAGGAAAAAGAAGCCATTGTCGCGAAAAGGAGGCCCGGATTGTGAAATAATATAGTGTGGTTGGAAAAGTGTCAAGGGAGTAGTGTTGTCCCGATACCAATATTTTGGTACCTGTACCAAAATTTCGATACTTTTCAATACTTTTCGGTACTTTTCTAAATAAAGGGGACCACAAAAATGGCATTATTGGCTTTATTTTAACAAAAAATATTACGGTACATTAAACATATGTTTCTTATTGCAAGTTTGTCCTTAAATAAAATAGTGAACTTGTCTTTTAGTAGTAAGTAAGCAAACAAAGGCTCCTAATTTAGCTGCTGACATATGCAGTAACATATTGTGTCATTTATCATTCTATTATTTTGTCAACATTATTAAGGACAAGTGGCAGAAAATGAATTATTAATCTACTTGTTCATTTACTGTTAATATCGGCTTACTTTCTCTTTTAACATGTTCTATCTACACTTCTGTTAAAATGTAATAATCACTTATTCTTCTGTTGTTTGATACTTTACATTAGTTTTGGATGATACCACAAATTTGGGTATCAATCCGATACCAAGTCGTTACAGGATCATACATTGGTCATATTCAAAGTCCTCATGTGTCCTGGGTAGTGTTGTAACGATACCAATATTGTGGTACAGGTACTAAAATTCTTTCGAAACTTTTCCGTACTTTTCGGTACTTTTCTAAATAAAGGGCACCACAAAAAAATTGCATTATTGGCTTTATTTTAACAAAAAATCTTAGGGTACATTAAACATATGTTTCTTATTGCAAGTTTGTGCTTAATTAAAATAGTGAACATACAAGACAACTTGTCTTTTATTAGTAAGTAAGCAAACAAAGGCTCCTAATTTAGCTGCTGACATATACAGTAACATATTGTGTCATTTTCCATTCTATTATTTTGTCAAAATTATTAAGGACAAGTGGTACAAAATTAATTATTAATCTACTTGTTCATTTACTGTTCGTATCTGCTTACTTTCTCTTTTGTTAAAATGTAATAATCACTTATTCTTCTGTTGTTTGATACTTTACATTAGTTTTGGATGATACCACAAATTTGGTTATCAATCCGATACCAAGTCGTTACAGGATCATACATTGGTCATATTCAAAGTCCTCATGTGTCCAGGGACATATTTACTGAGTTTATAAACATAATATATATGTAATACTATAGTATCGACTAGTGTAACGATACCAAAATTTTGGTACCGGTACTAAAATTATTTTGATACTTTTCGGTACTTTTCTAAATAAAGGGGACGAGTTTATCAACATAATATACATTTTTTTTTAAAAACAAAGAAGATGTGATGCCAAAAAATATTGACTACTCTGTACTCTGTGATTGTGAGCTGCCGAACATGCTCCTTTACTCGTAAAACCAGCAATGACACGACGTGTCGATGACAGGGGTGTATAGTACCGAATATGATTAATTAGTATCGCGGTACTATACTCATACCAGTATACCGTAGAACCCTACAAGAGACTGAGAATTTGAACGCAAAAGTTGTTTTTGTAAATAGCCTGTAAAAAAAAGTGGAACTCTCCAGCTCGAAACATGCAGTCTTGTTGATTCCCAAGTAAAGCTGACGGCAGAAACGCCCTCTTCTTGGGTTTGTCCCCCGGAAAGTGCACGCTCTCTGTCATGACGATATCACACATGTCCGATGGCTTCTAAAGATGCTCCATGCATGCATATGCAAGGAGATCATAGCGCGTCTTTAGCCGCCTTGCCCTCTCGGAGACGGAGGCTCCTCTCGCCGCATAAAGGCCGTATAATGAGCGTTTAATGTATGGCTGCTCGGGACGCGAGTGAAAAGGAATATTCAACGTGGTCCATGTGGTGGATTTGTAAAGCCGCCACACACCCCTTTTGGCTTTCTCCTTTTCCCCGTCCTTTTTCCACGCACCCCCCCCCCCCCCCCTCTTTCTGAATCCATTTGCCTAAATCAATCTCACAGGAGGCGGTCGTGGATAATGTACCAGCCAGGGTTTGTAAACCGTTTTGTTAACAATGCATTTTTGAAAAGAAAAGAAAAGAGGAGGAGAGGAAAGAAATAGAGAGAGAGAACGGTGGAGAGAGAGGGTGAAATGGGCAGAAGGGCGCTGAAAGAAGAACAGTTGGGTGGGTGTGGTGCACGGCGCTGTTTGGGTCCGGCCCTGTCGACTGGTGACACCCCTGTCCCATCTCCTCCTCCTCCTCCTCCCGCTAAAGACTGCATCCGCCCAATTTGGTCCTGTCCTCGCTTTAGTCACACCACCTGCCTTCATCATTCTTCACCACACAGCCGCTAACAAGACCAGCAGACGGAATAAACCCCCGTAACTTACCCCTCAACACACACGCTGATGGAGCTGGTGTCCCGCTTAACAGGATTATACAGCAATCAATAACGAGCGATGAGAGATGATCACAGTGAATTTCTCCATCGTGTCAACAAGGGGCAGACACATGTGACTATTTGGCTATTAAAAAAAAATAATAAGGGGCGGCGAAGTGCTTAGTGGGATTTTGTCGAGGTTGTGTTTGTTAATGAAAGGCCAGCTCAGGGAAGCATCAAAAAAACTAATAGTACAGCCGTCTCTATACAGTGGTAAATACATTTTGGTGAAGTACGATTATTGTTAATAAATCGAATATGTTTATAGTTGGAGCATAACAAACAGTTTACAGCCTTCTTAATACATTTTTTTACATAATTATATCCCAAATAACACTCATATAGTCACCTTTACAATTGTTTCAACTACAAAACCCAAAACCAGTGAAGTTAGCACGTTGTGTAAATGGTAAATAAAAACACAATACAATGATTTGCAAATCCTTTTCAACTTATATTCAATTGAATATACTGCAAAGACAAGATATTTAATGTTCGAACTGAGAAACAACATTTTTTTTTGCAAATAATCATTAACTTAGAATTTAACGGCAGCAACACATTGCAAAAAAAAGTTGGCACAGGGGCATTTTTATCACTGTGTTACATGGCCTTTCCTTTTAACAACACTCAGTAAACGTTTGGGAACTGAGGAGATCTACTTTTGAAGCTTTTCAGGTGGAATTATTTCCCATTCTTGCTTGATGTACAGCTTAAGTTGTTCAACAGTCCGGGGTCTCTGTTATGGTATTTTAGGCTTCATATTGCGCCACGCATTTTTAATGGGAGACAGGTCTGGACTACAGGCAGGCTAGTCTAGTACCCGCACTTTTTTACTATGAAGTAAATCATTTCAGCATCGTCTTGCTGAAATAAGCAGGGGCGTCCATGATAACGTTGCTTGGATGGCAACATATGTTGCTCCAAAACCTGTATGTACCTTTTAGCATTAATGGTGCCTTCACAGATGTGTAAGTTACCTATGCCTTGGGCACTAATACACCCCCATACCATCACAGATGCTGGCTTTTGAACTTTGCACATATAACAATCCGGATGGTTCTTTTCTTCTTTGTTCCGGAGGACGCCACGTCCACAGTTTCCAAAAACGATTTGAAATGGGGACTCGTCAGACCACAGAACACTTTTCCACTTTGCATCAGTCCACCTTATAAGAGCTCGGGCCCAGCGAAGCCGGCGGCGTTTCTGGGTGTTGTTAATAAATGGCTTTGGCTTTGCATATTAGAGTTTTAACTTGCATTTACAGATGTAGTGACCAACTGTATTTACTGACAGTGGTTTTCTGAAGAGTTCCTGAGCCCATGTGGTGATATCCTTTACACACTGATGTCGGTTTTTGATGCAGTACCGCCTGAGGGATCCAAGGTCACGGGCATTCAATGTTACGTGCAGTGATTTCTCCAGATTCTCTGAACCTTTTGTTGATATTACAGACCTTAGATGGTGAAATCCCTAAATTCCTTGCAATAGCTGGTTGAGAAATGTTGTTCTTAAACTGTTCGACAATTTGCTCACGCATTTGTTCACAAAGTGGTGACCCTCGCCCCATCCTTGTTTGTGAATGACTGAGCATTTCATGGAATCTACTTTTATACCCAATCATGGCACCCATCTGTTCCCAATTAGCCTGTTCACCTGTGGGATGTTTCAAATTAGTGTTTGATGAGCTTTCCTAAACTTTGTCAGTCTTTTTTGCCACTAGTACCAGCTTTTTTGAAACATGTTGCAGGCATCAAATTCCAAATGAGCTAACATGTTTCAAAAAAGCTGGCACAAGTGGCAAAAAAAGGAATGCTCATCAAACACTTATTTGGAACATCCCACAGGTGAACAGGCTAATTGGGAACAGGTGGGTGCCATGATTGGGTATAAAAGCAGCTTCCATGAAATGCTCAGTCATTCACAAACAAGGTTGGGGCGAGGGTCACCACTTTGTCAACAAATGTGTGAGCAAATTGTTTAAGAACAACATTTCTCAACCAGCTATTGCGAGGAATTTCGGGACTTATTATGGTCGGTATGATCATCAAAAGGTTCAGAGAATCTGGAGAAATCCCTGCACGTAAGCGATGATATTACGGACCTTTGATTCCTCAGGCGGTACTGATTCAAAAAGCAACATCAGTGTGTAAAGGATATCACCACATGGGCTCAGGAACACTTTAGAAAATCACTGTCAGTAACTACAGTTTGTCGCTACATCACTAAGTGCAAGGTAAAACTCTACTATGCAAAGTCATTTATCAACAACACCCAGAAACGCGGCTGGGCCCGAGCTCATCTAAGGTGCACTGATGCAAAATGGAAAAGTGTTCTGTGGTCTGACGAGTCCACATTTCAAATTGTTTTTGGAAACTGTGGACGTCGTGTCCTCCGGACCCAAGAGGAAAAGAACCATCCTGATTGTTATAGGCGCAAAGTTCCAAATTCAGCATCTGTGATGGTATGGGGGTGTATTAGTGCCCAAGGCATGGGTAACTTACACATCTGTGAAGGCGCCATTAATGCTGAAAGGTACATACAAGTTTTGGAGCAACATATGTTGCCATCCAAGCAACATTATCATGGACGCCCCTGCTTATTTCAGCAAGACAATGCTGAAATTATTGACGGGTACTAGACTGGCCTGCCTGTAGTCCAGACCTGTCTCCCATTGAAAATGTGTGGCGCAATATGAAGTCTAAAATACCACAACGGAGACCCCCGGACTGTTGAACAACTTAAGCTGTACATCAAGCAAGAATGGGAAATAATTCCACCTGAAAAGCTTCAAAAATTGGTCTCCTCAGTTCCCAAACGTTTACTGAGTGTTGTTAAAAGGAAAAGCTATGTAGCACAGTGGTAAAAATGCCCTTGTGCCAGCTTTTTTGCAATGTGTTGCTGCCATTAAATTCTAAAAAAAAATGTGTTTCTCAGTTCGAACATTAAAAATATCTTGTCTTTGCAGTCTATTCAATTGAAGATAAGTTGAAAAGGATTTGCAAATCATTGTATTCTGTTTTTATTTACGAATTACACAACATGCCAACTTCACTGGTTTTGGGTTTTGTATATTGCAATATAGATTTTAGGCCATATTGCCCACCTACGGTATGCAGTATACCTGTATTGTGGTGATTATAAATATAATTTTTTCCAGTGATTTTCCAGTTTTTGAATAATGCATTTGTGGTGAAGGTCTACTTTGTGATAGTATCTACGTTATAAAAATTGTATTGTACAGTAAGTCCAGAGTACATATTGTGTTTAGTTGTGTAAGCAGGTGTGTCAGCTGCGTGTCTACAAGTTAGTGGTGACATATCCTATTAGTGAGGACCTGTTCGTCCATGTCCTCAGCACCAAGCCACTTTGCCTATCAAAGCTCCTTTTAGATCCGAGGTTGCCTGAGACCAAATTCCCTCAGGTCCCCCTCAGATCGGCACCAAAGCTGTCATTTCTGCATCATAAGCTCCACATTAAGGCTTATCTGGACAGGAATCCCCAGTAGAGGTGCACGGATTTGCAACATAACCCTCTTTTCCCACCGATGGCACCGCGCAGGGTAGCATGTGTAGCTCAACTTAACTGGTTGCATCTTTTTCTACCATTACTTCTCCCTAATTGGCTGTGAGGGGTATTAGTGGAGGTCACGGCTATTGGGAATTAATAGTGACATCTGATCTGATGTCCACTTAAAATGAGGACGTCATTGAGTCACTCAGTGCTTACAGAAGAATATTCCACTGGGGCCCAGCTTAAGATCTGATGATTGATGGCTTATTACAATACAAACCCCTTTGGGAGATTTGGCTTTTGGGTCTCCATCGTCTAAAGCAGTGGTTCTCAAATGGGGGTACGCGTACCCCTTGGGGTACTTGAAGGTATGCCAAGGGGTACGTGAGACCAACTTTTGAAGCTTTTCAGGTGGAATTATTTCCCATTCTTGCTTGATGTACAGCTTAAGTTGTTCAACAGTCCGGGGTCTCTGTTGTGGTATTTTAGGCTTCATATTGTGCCACACATTTTTAATGGGAGACAGGTCTGGACTACAGGCAGGCCAGTCTAGTACCCGCACTCTTTTACTATGAAGTAAATCATTTCAGCATCGTCTTGCTGAAATAAGCAGGGGCGTCCATGATAACGTTGCTTGGATGGCAACATATGTTGCTCCAAAACCTGTATGTACCTTTTAGCATTAATGGTGCCTTCACAGATGTGTAAGTTACCCATGTCTTGGGCACTAATACACCCCCATACCATCACAGATGCTGGCTTTTGAACTTTGCACATATAACAATCCGGATGGTTCTTTTCCTCTTTGTTCTGGTGGACACGACGTCCACAGTTTCCAAAAACGATTTGAAATGTGGACTCGTCAGACCAGAGAACACTTTTCCACTTTGCATCAGTCCACCTTATATGAGCTCGGGCCCAGCCGGCGACATTTCTGGGTGTTGTTGATAAATGGCTTTCGCTTAGCATAGTAGAGTTTGAACTTGCACTTACAGATGTAGTGACAAACTGTAGTTACTGATAGTGGTTTTCTGAAGAGTTCCTGAGCCCATGTGGTGATATCCTTTACACACTGATGTCGGTTTTTGATGCAGTACCGCCTGAGGGATCCAAGGTCACAAGATTTTTTTTTAAATATTCTAAAAATACCAACAATTCAAAAATCCTTTATAAATATATTTATTGAATAATACTTCAACAAAATATGAATTTAAGTTCATAAACTCAGTGAAGCACAAGCTCAGGTTTCTCATTAAAATGTCTGTCAAAAAGAACTGTGAAAAGAAATGCAACAATGAAATATTCAGTGTTGACAGCTAGATTTTTTTTGTGGACATGTTCCATAAATATTGATGTTAAAGATTTCTTTTTTTGTGAAGAAATGTTTAGAATTAAGTCCATGAATCCAGATGGATCTCTATTACAATCCCCAAAAAGGGCACTTTAAGTTCTATGTGTAGAAATCTTTATTTATAATTGAATCACCTGTTTATTTTTCAACAAGTTTTTAGTTATTTTTATATCTTTTTTTCCAAATAGTTCAAGAAAGACCACTACAAATGAGCAATATTTTGCACTGTTATACAATTTAATAAATCAGAAACTGATGACATAGTGCTGTATTTTACTTCTTTATCTCTTTTTTTCAACCAAAAATGCTTTGCTCTGATTAGGGGGTACTTGAATTAAGAAAATGTTCACAGGGGGTACATCACTGAAAAAAGGTTGAGAACCACTGGTCTAAAGAACAGTTGCACATATTTTTATAGGGCATTTTTCTGGGATTCTAGGCCATGACCAACTAAACAAATTGGATTAATAACTGGTTTTATCAACATTTTTGGCCTCCAAAACGATTTTTTGGGCCACAGATCCGATCCGATTTTGAGTCGCAATCAGATACCGTATTTTTCGGACAATAAGGCGCACTTAAAATCCTTTCATTTTCCTCAAAAATCGACAGTGCGCCTTATAACCCGGTGCGCCTAATGTACGGCATAATTCTGGTTGTGCTTACTGACCTCGAAGCAATTTTATTTGGTGCATGGTGTAATGATAAGTGTGACCGGTAGATGGCAGTCATACATAAGAGATATGAGTAGACTGCAATATGATGGCAGTAAACAACACCAAGACTTTAAATGTTCCACTGAGAATATAGAACATTACACACGGCGCTCAAAAATCTGTCAAAATGTTTTTAGTACGACCTCGGTAAGCTCGATGGATTGTACTGTGCTTCAACATACGAGTATTATTATGTTTTGTGTATAAGGTAAGACATATTATTTTGCGTTTTGTTTTGCAAAATTATGCAAAAGCAACTTTTCTTACCTTCTGGTACCTGCTGGTCTTTATTTGGGATCTGCATAAGTCCACGCCGACACCGTAGTAATAAGCTTCTTATTTTTCTCTACCTTATTATGGGACATTCATCTTCCGCTGTTGCCATTTCTAATATAAAGTAGCGTAAAGTTCTTACTTATATCTGTCAGTAGACTAGCTATCACAGTGCTAAAAACTGTAGTGCGTTTACATTATTTACCCACGGAACTTTGGTTATTATAGGGTTCCGGTCGGACGTTTTTTCACGGGACACATTTCCGGCGTTGATGTTGCATTATTGAGCCACGGATGAGGAGATGCTGCTCCGTTATTGATTTAAGTAAAGTCTGAATGTCTTCTTTTTACTCCCGAGTTTATGAACAATAACAAAAATGATATACTTAATCGATACAATCACTTTAGTTTAGTTTATATACCGATACGATACAAAGATTCAATAGTATCGACATCTGGATCGATCACATCTACTTTACATTGAAGCTTTAGCGGTTAGCTTCTTGTCCTGCTCGGTGTGTGTGTGTGCTCATGCTTAGTCATTCCTGTTCCTCGAGTCCTCCAGTGATAATGATACTTGGAAAACACTCATTTTCTGCCATGTTGGTGAGGATTAGTATCTAACAAGCGACTTTGCACTGTGGATAGACAATGCACTCGTTGCATATGCTCTCAAATTGGAGCCGGTGTTTTGGTAAGACATGCCCCACTCCTGGAATTCATGCAAAGAATCCGGATATGTGATCGTCTCTCCTTGAGTGTGCATCCTTTTTGGAAGGAACCCTTCACGTAAGTACAACATTTAGCCACGTAAACACTGGGACAAAGCTGCGATAAAGATATCGTCCTCCGATCAAATCCCGTGATTAAGACATCTCTATTTGTATCCATGACACATTTGTATTACCTAGAAAAGTATTTGAACTAGTTAACTTCATACCTTCATAAATTGTAAACTGCTTTAAACCTCAGTGAGTTTCTTTCAGTTTCAAAATTTTTGGTAGGGGTGAGTACCTTTCCACATTTGAACCGATACAGCACCAATTCTTCGGTTCCTGGGAATCAATACCACTACTCAACGGTACCAATTTCCGGTACTTTTGTGCGTGTTCATCTAGTAATACATGGTAATTAGTTTAATAATAACATTAAACAAATTTTTTTTAACACTGAGCTGATAATAATAAATACAATATGCTGTACATTTGTTACAGTACATCTTGTTTTCTTTCATTTCTGAGTCTCATTTACAAGTATACATTATTTTTAGTTTGTCCTAGGCGTGTTGCCGTAGTCAGAATTTAGTCTATTGGCAAAACTGTTGAATGTACTGGTCTTGTCTTTTGTTGAGTCCCACAATGTGTTTATACTGTAAGTATTATACTTATTACACGCCGGCTTTTTTATTGTAACGTGCATCATAGTTATAATTTTAAATATCACATTTGGAGGTGTGGAAATTACTAGAGATGTCCGATAATATCGGACTGCCGATATTATCGGACATCTCTAGTAATTTCCACATCCCCGATATTATCGGCCGATAAATGCTTTAAAATGTAATATCGGAAATTATCGGTATTGGTTTCAAAATGATCGGTATCGGTTTCAAAAAGTCAAATTTATGACTTTTTAAAACGCCGCTGTGTACACGGACGTAGGGAGAAGTACAGAGCGCCAATAAACCTTAAAGGCACTGCCTTTGCGTGCCGGCCCAGTCACATAATATCTACGGCTTTTCACACACACAAGTGAATGCAAGGCATACTTTGTCAACAGCCATACAGGTCACACTGAGGGTGGCCGTATAAACAACTTTAACAATGCTACAAATGTGTGCCACACTGTGAACCCACACCAAACAAGAATGACAAACACATTTCGGGAGAACATCCACACCGTAACACAACATAAACACAACAGAACAAATACCCAGAACCCCTTGCAGCACTAACTCTTCCGGGACGCTACAATATACACCCCCCGCTACCCCCTACCCCCACCACCCACCTCAACCCCGCCCACCTCAACCTCCTCATGCTCTCTCAGGGAGAGCATGTCCCAAATTCCAAGCTGCTGTTTTGAGTCATGTTCAAAAAAATAATGCACTTTGTGACTTCAATAATAAATATGGCAGTGCCATGTTGGCATTTTTTTTCCATAACTTGAGTTGATTTATTTTGGAAAACCTTGTTACATTGTTTAATGCATCCAGCGGGGCATCACAACAAAATTAGGCATAATAATGTGTTAGTTCCACGACTGTATATATCGGTATCGGTTGATATTGGTATTGGTAATTAAGAGTTGGACAATATCGGAATATCGGATATTGGCAAAAAAGCCATTATCGGACATCTCTAGAAATGACCCTATAATGCTAATTAGCAGTATGTGAATGGCATATTTTATGTGAATTAGCATCAAACTAGCACATTCCCATACTGCAGAAATATTTTTAGATTGCTGCAGAAAAACAACTGTGATGGAAAACATTTATGTACCTTTGTATGTCTATTACAAATGGCAATATTTCTGAGAGAAGCATTTTCTCACCAGAAAATGACCTTATCCACATGACTCACTGTGAAAGTATCTCTTCTCCCTTCTCGTCGCTCGACTTCTTCTTTCCAGTAAACAGTGCACCATTGTCTAAACCTTCGGTACTGCTGTTGTTGTGTCATGTGCTCTCCCCCTCCCAAACTGAGCCTACTCCCTCCATCCCACCATGTATTCAGTGTAAGAAGAGCAAAGCACTCCTCCCTTGCATTCCTTCCCAAATTGGTACGAATGTGACCTGTGCTTTCTGAATTGCCCGAGCTTTTAAAAAAAAAAATCTAAGAAAAATTATTTTGTTTGACTACTTGTTTAGAAAATTTCCAATACACAACAATTACAACTAGCAAGTGCCGCAATTAACTTCTACAACTTTTGTTAATTGAGTTTTGTGCTTTTTAGTGCTTTTCTATGGGAATTTTTTTCATAAAGACAAAACGGCATGGTGTTTGTGTTCATGATCCCAAAGTTGCGGAAGCAGGTCGCAAATGTGCAGGTAAGATGAGACTTTAAACCTTAAACTAGGCAAAATTTTAAAAAAGCATGCCGCTAAGAAGCAAACAAGAAGCCTAAGGCAAAAAAGTGGAATGTCTTAGCATTGCATAGTAAAGCAAACATGAAAAGTTAACCGTAGCATAAAGCTAAAGGGTAATGTATGCAGTAGCACAAGGCTAACGACACCGTAAACAGTTGCGTAAAGCAAACATCGGTCCTGCGACGACTGGCCGGTGAGACCGGCATATAAATGTGCTTGATTGGGATTGGCTTTAGGTGAGTGTCCTAATCACCAAACAGAGGCAGGTGAGGTCAATCAGCGCTCCTAGCAACAACAGGATAAACAGGGAAGAGAAGAAGCGCTGACAATAGAAATAAACACTAAACACAGGAGAACTATAACAAAACTGGAACAAGACATGACCTGCGGCAACAGGTCGTGACAAGACAAACTTGATCGATCCCTAAGACAAAGTCAATCAACCAATCAATCAATCAAAGTGTACTTATAGCCCTAAACCCCCCATTCCCTTGATCACAATAGCTCAATTACAAAAAAAATATAAGAACACTCTCAAAAGCACTAGAAAAAAGGAAATTATTAAATAAACAATGCCAATTTCATAAAAGCGATATAATATATTAATCAATCAATCAATCAATCAAAGTTTACTTATATAGCCCTAAATCACGAGTGTCTCAAAGGGCTGCACAAGCCACAATGACATCCTCGGCTCAGATCCCCATTGAAAAAACAAGAACAAAATTAACAGCATTCGCATAGTTACAAACAGGCAAGGAATGAATAAGAATAAAAAGTAAATACAATGTAAATTCATAATAAATACAAAGAAAGGTGCGATAATGTTGAGCAAATAGTGGCATGAATAAACTAGTGTTATCTCTTACCAAAAAGGTGAGGTATATGATATATTATACATACAGGTATTACACATATTTGTTGTTTATGAGTAGATATTTTTTGCAGTTTTATAAGTACTGTATTTTTCGGACTATAAGTCGCCGTTTTTTTCATAGTTTGGCCGGGGGTGCGACTTATACTCAGGAGCGACTTATGTGTGAAATTATTAACACATTACCGTAAAATATCAAATAATATTATTTAGCTCATTCACGTAAGAGACTCGACGTATAAGATTTCATGGGATTTAGCGATTAGGAGTGACAGATTGTTTGGTAAACGTATAGCATGTTCTATATGTTATAGTTATTTGAATGACTCTTACCATAATATGTTACGTTAACATACCAGGCACGTTCTCAGTTGCTTATTTATGCGTCATATAACGTACACTTATTCAGCCTGTTGTTCACTATTCTTTATTTATTTTAAATTGCCTTCCAAATGTCTATTCTTGGTGTTGGGTTTTATCAAATAAATTTCCCCAAAAATTGTGACTTACACTCCAGTGCGATTTATATATGTTTTTTTCCTTCTTTATTATGCATTTTCGGCAGGTGCGACTTATACTCCGAAAAATACGGTTGGTAATTCTGTGAACGTCATCAGCTCTTATGTGGCTAAAAGGGC
Organism: Nerophis lumbriciformis; assembly: GCF_033978685.3. NCBI lineage: Eukaryota > Metazoa > Chordata > Actinopteri > Syngnathiformes > Syngnathidae > Nerophis > Nerophis lumbriciformis. The sequence goes on along the minus strand of NC_084562.2, from coordinate 16,694,933 downwards.
CAAAAAAAAAGTACATTTTTCCAACAACAGATCAACATGTTGTCCAAGCTGCAGACACAGAGTGTGGTCCATGGCCAGCTCGTCCTAATCAACCTTAGTGCCCTCCACTTTTCAACCGGCAGCCCTTAACATGTCGAGCTGTGTTGACACACCCTGATTAGTTTGGTAAGTGTACAGAATGTCCCGAGGACGGTGATCTCTGAATCAATGTGCCCCTCGGTCCCATCCTTTATCTGGCCACCCCTCTGGCACAAAAGCCAGAGCTCCTCTTGGAATCAGGGAGAGAAATTAGAGGATCAGAGCAGGCCGACACCCGAGCAAACAGACTGAGCTAATGGACCGGCCGCCTTCTCCTCCCCTCGAATTATTAGCAGAGCCAGGGAATGTAGCCAGTCCGGTCCTGATGATAATGCTAAAGCTCTCTAATCCCTAACACACACATTGGCCTTGCACTCCTCTCGATACGCACACAGGGACTGAGTAATCACCACACCACCCAGGCAGTGCATGGGACAGGGATGGGAAAGTGCCAGAGTACAGGAATGAAACTCAAGGTGCATATGTTTCAAGTTCTCAGGAGATTTGGGGATTAAAATGCAATGATGACAAGAACAAGGAGTGGATTCTATGCCTTGATCTTTTCTTTTTTTAATATGGTCTTTGTCTTTTTAGACTCTTCAGGTACACCTGCCCAGTCTGAACGAGATTCAATATGATAACTACCTTGACAATGGTAAATACATACAGTCGTGGTCAAAATTTGAATATTATGAAGAACATTTCTAAATTAGTGTTACAACATTAGGTTGCTTGTAAAAAAAATAATCATAAAATAAAGACAAAACAGTTGCAGGTGCAGTTCTCTTGACATATTCTATGCTAATAATAAGTTTCTAGATGGATTATGGATTATTTAGTAGTAGTGTATTAGTAGTAGGACCATGTAATGATTTAGTTGTAAGTACAGGATATATTACAGACCAACCTACAATAAATACATAAATAACAAAGAACACATTGGCCAAACAAAAGTGTCACAGTGACTAAGACAGATGATATTCAAACTAACAGAAACATTACAATGAAGTTTACATACACTTGTAAAGAACATAATGTCATGGCTGTCTTGAGTTTCCAATAATTTCTACAACTCTTATTTTGTTGTGATAGAGTGATTGGAGCACTTACTTGTTGGTCACAAAAAACATTCACGAAGTTTGGTTCTTTTATGAATTTATTATGGGTCTACTGAAAATGTGACCAAATCTGCTGGGTCAGAAGTATACATACAGCAATGTTAATATTTTGTTACATGTCCCTTGGCAAGTTTCACTGTAATAAGGCGCTTTTGGTAGCCATCCACAAGCTTCTGGTTGAATTTTTGACCACTCTTCTTGACAAAATTGGTGCAGTTCAGCTAAATTTGTTGGTTTTCTGACATGGACTTGTTTCTTCAGCATTGTCCACACGTTTAAGTCAGGACTTGGAAGGTCATTCTAAAACCCAAATTCTAGCCTGATTTAGCCATTCCTTTACCACTTTTTACGTGTGTTTGGAGTCATTGTCCTGTTGGAACACCAACTGCGCCCAAGGCTGATGATTTTAGGTTGTCCTGAAGAAATCATTTTTCATTGTCCCATTTACTCTCTGTAAAGCACCAGTTTCATTGGCAGCAAAATAGGCCCAGAGCATAATACTACCACCACCATGCTTGACGTTAGGAATGGTGTTCCTTGGATTAAAGGCCTCACCTTTTCTCCTCTAAACATATTGCTGGGTATTGTGGCCAAACAGCTCAATTTTTGTTTCATCTGACATCACATGGACAAGGATAAGACCTTCTGGAGAAAAGTTCTGTGGTTGGTATATATTAAGGATGCACAATATTATCAGTGGCCAATAATTTTTGACCGATAATAGCAATTATGACGTCACATCGATAATCGAGAAAATCCACCCGTAAAATGAGCCGATAATAATAAAGGCTCATTACTTCCGTGTTTGTCTTTGGTCTCTCTGTTGTGGCTTGTGTTACTTATTTATATATATATATATATATATATATATATATATATATATATATATATATATATATATATATATATATATATATATATATATATATATACAGTAGTACCTCAACTACGAGTTTAACTGGTTCTATGATCAAGCTCGTAATTCAAAACACTCGTATCTCAAATTAGCCCGCCCACTGAAATTCATTTCAATGCTTGGCCCTCCCAGAACACCACTATTTTAACATGTAACATACCTTTTGAACAGAAAAACATGGTCTTCAATAAGAAATATTGTCTGAACAACAATATAATAGCATGCACTAAATAAATAAAAAATACAGTAGTTTTATGTATTAATGTAAAGATATTGTTCAGCCTTTAGAGCAGTGGTTCTTAACCTGGGTTCGATCAAACCCTAGGGGTTCGGTGAGTCGGCCTCAGGGGTTCGGTGGAGCCTCCACCGCGGAGGTCAGGACACACCCGACTCATCGTGTAAATAAAAACTTCCCCCTATCGGCGTCTTATTGATACCCCCAAACAATGTTCCCTCTAATTTTCCATATGCGTGGCAAATGCAAAAACTCCTTGAGGATTCAGTGGAGCACATATGAGCGACGTCAGACGTGCACACTGTGGCCACACCTGTCCCAAACCTGACTAAATAACAAGTTAAATGTTTTATTATTATAATCAAATGACAGCAGTCATTTCCATATTTTCTAATATAAGTGTTTTGGCCCACTTACAATGACAATAACAAAAAAATATAGTTTTTCATGAGCTGTGTACTAGTATTGTATGTCTGGGTGGGGGGTCCTGCTTTGGAAATAATGTGTACCCCTTTCAGATATGGCATTTAGTTCCCACTAAAACATTCACATGTTGCACAATGAGATGTAAACATGGGATCATGTGTACATTCCTGTAACTTTCTGTTTGTAAATAAATATATTGATTAGTATTTCTTTAAAGGGGAACATTATCACAATTTCAGAATTGTTAAAACCATTAAAAATCAGTTCCCAGTGGCCTATTATATTTTTCGAAGTTTTTTTCAAAATTTTACCCATCACGCAATATCCCTAAAAAAAGATTTTAACCACCCGTCCATTTTCCTGTGACGTCACATAGTGAAGCCAACACAAACAAACATGGCGGAAAGAACAGCAAGCTATAGCGACATTAGCTCGGATTCAGACTCGGATTTCAGCGGCTTAAGCGATTCAACAGATTACGCATGTATTGAAACGGATGGTTGTAGTGTGGAGGCAGGTAGCGAAAACGAAATTGAAGAAGAAACTGAAGCTATTGAGCCATATCGGTTTGAACCGTATGCAAGCGAAACCGACGAAAACGACACGACAGCCAGCGACACGGGAGAAAGCGAGGACGAATTCGGTGATCGCCTTCTAACCAACGATTGGTATGTGTTTGTTTGGCATTAAAGGAAACTAACAACTTTGAACTAGGTTTACAGCATATGAAATACATTTGGCAACAACATGCACTTTGAGAGTGCAGACAGCCCAATTTTCATCAATTAATATATTCTGTACACATACCCTCATGTCAGCAGGCCAGGGAAGCTAGGGTCGATATTCTTCTCTTGATCATCTTCGGGACGGTGTGAGCCAAGGGGGTTTAGCTCGCTCGTCTGCGGGAACAAACTGCCGCCATTGCTTGCCGTGCTAGCGAGGACCTTTGTCCCTGAATTGCTCACACACTCCGGCAGATTCAATGGAGGTCTGGCGGCAGATTTCTTTGACTTTATCGTTGGAAATGCATCTGCTTTGAGTGTCGCAGGATATCCACACATTCTTGCCATCTCTGTCGTAGCATAGCTTTCGTCGGTAAAGTGTGCGGAACAAACGTCCAATTTCTTGCCACTTTCGCATCTTTGGGCCACTGGTGCAACTTGAATCCGTCCCTGTTTGTGTTGTTACACCCTTCCGACAACACACCGACGAGGCATGATGTCTCCAAGGTACGGAAAACAGTCGAAAAAACGGAAAATAACAGAGCTGATTTGACTCGGTGTTTGAGAAAATGGCGGATTGCTTCCCGATGTCATCGCTCCGAGAGCGAATATTAGAAAGGCGTTTAATTTGCCAAAATTCACCCATTTAGAGTTCGGAAATCGGTTAAAAAAATATATGGTCTTTTTTCTGCAACATCAAGGTATATATTGACGCTTACATAGGTCTGGTGATAATGTTCCCCTTTAATATAATAACATAATTTCATGATTCATATTTGTAAATTAAGATTAAATTAAGAAAAAGACTGTATTTTTCTCTAAAGAAGGGTTCGGTGAATGCGAATATGAAACTGGTGGGGTTCGGTACCTCCAACAAGGTTAAGAACCACTGCTTTAGACTTATACTTAGACTTAGACAAACTTTAATGATCCACAAGGGAAATTGTTCCTTTACCTTGAGGATCAGACTTTTGTGGGCATCTTCTATGGGCTTCTTCTCTGTTGCATTACTACAGTAAATGTTCTTGTTGGTTCTGTACACATGGACGTCTTTTAGTAATGATGCGTATGTTTGTGTACTAAACGTAGCAATCGACCGTCGGTCCAGTTTGTCAGTCAGGACGAGACAGCGGGACCAGCATCTGCATGCTTCTTAATCTTTTTTAGATTCATGAAAAGGTATGTCCACTTTGAGATGGATCATTCATGAGTTTTGGGTCGTCAAGACGCTTTGGGGGTCTTCAGGTGAATTGCAGCACCGTCTCAGTTAAAGCGAGTTGGGCAACATTCATGAGACAGGTCAGCGGTCTCAAGCAGGATAATATGCTAATGTCGGTTCTTAGGGAGGAGTACTTTGGGCTTATGAGGGATTAGCGCATGTTGGCTATCTCCGACTCCCTGCCGAGCAGGCACGCTAATACAGGTGTTAGTAAACTGGCATTAGCCTCCAGCTAATTAGCTTCCATTCAACAAGTGAATGTCTGGCGGGCTCTGCCATTTGTAGTCGTGTTTGCTCATCAGCGGGGAGGTCTCTGTGCTGTGGTGGGTCTGTCATGATCTGACATGATCTCCCTTTTCCATCTCTGAGACACAAGCTCACATGGTATAATGAGGAGGGACAGCAGCATGACACTCAGATGCAGACTGGCATCACATCAGCCGAGCGAAAAGCAGAAATTGGAGGACTTTGAGTTGAAATTTTGTCCCACGGTGTGTTACAACTGCCACGAAAATCGTGTCGTGTTATATGTTATATCATTTTTGGAGTAAATTATGTCTTGGTGAGTGCGTGGCTGTATTGACACCGCCATACTTGCCAACCCTCCCAGATTTTCCGGGAGACTCCCGAAATTCAGCGCCTCTCCCGAAAACCTCCCGGGACAAATTTTCTCCCGAAAATCTCCCGAAATTCAGGCGGACTCAAGTCCATGAGGACCCACAATATAAACAGCATGCCTGCCCAATCACGTTATAACTGTAGAATGATGGAGGGCGAGTTCTTGGTTTCTTATGTGGGTTTATTGTTAGGCAATTTCATTAACGTCCTCCCAGCGCGGCAACAACACACAACAACAGCAGTCACATTTTTGTATACCGTAAAGCAGTTTGTCTGCCCTAAACAGCAATGTTGTGACACTCTTAAACAGGACAATACTGCCATCTAGTGCATTTGATGAAAGCATTTTTGTGCATGCCACACATCAATGCATCATCAGAGAGGGTGTTCAGCATGGTTCGAAAAATAGTGACAGAGAATAGAACAAGGATGGACAATTCAACCCTTAACTCAACAATGAGTAGATGAGTGTTATGTGTGTGTATATGTGTAAATAAATGAACACTGAAATTCAAGTATTTATTTTATATATATATATATATATATATATATATATATATATATATATATATATTTATATAATAGAATAAATATATATATATATATATATATATATATATATATAATAAAATACATATATATATACATATATATATATATACATATATATATATGTATATATATATATATATATATATATATATATATATATTTATATTTATATAATAGAATAAATATATATATATATATATATATATATATAATAAAATACATATATATATATATATATATATATATATATATATATATATATACATATATATATATATATATGTGTATATATATATATATATATATATATATATATAGCTAGAATTCACTGAACGTCAAGTATTTGTTTTATATATATATATATATATATATATATATATGAAATGCTTGACTTGGTGAATTCTAGCTGTAAATATACTCCTCCCCTTTTAGCCACGCCCCCAACCACGCCCCCGTCCCACCCCGACCACGCCCACCCCCACCCCCCTCCCCCCACCTCCCGAAATCGGAGGTCTCAAGGTTGGCAAGTATGGACACCGCACTATTACGATTTTAGTGTTTCATAATTGTCATCTGCAGGATTAGATGAGTCACTGTATGCAATGCAAAAGCTGAAATCTTAGTAAGATTAAATATCTCAAATAAGGGTGATATTTGCTTATTTTCTGTCTGATAAGATAATTCTTCTCACTACGCAGATTTTATGTTAGAGTGTTTTACTTGTTTTAAGGGTTTTGGTCCTAAATGATCTCAGTAAGATATTACAGCTTGTTGCTGAGATATTATGACCTATATTGAGTAAAACATGCTTGAAACTAGAATATCAACTGTTGCAAAGCTGTGTCATCAACACTCACAAGTATAAAACTACTTTTTTAAAGTAATAACTTCTTACTTCAAGCGTGAAAAAAAATAATCATGATTTTGACACGAATGTGTCTCATAATTAAAACAGATGACAGCCAAATGGACTTTGTTGTTTTATTTTCAATGAAACAAGAGAAAATACGTACTCAAATAGTAGTACAGTTGGCACAGTACAGTAAACTGACAGTTAATATTTAAACATTTAACATGTGACATTTCTAACAATTTTGAACAGAAATAGTTCATGCACATTCAGATAAATTCTTCAAAATTACAATTTAAAAAAATTTGGCCGCGTGCCGGGCTGTATATATGCGCACTAATTGACTGAAAGAGCACGCACTTGGCGCGATGATGTCATGTTGTCGATGGAAAAATGCATTTTTAGACAATATGATTTGCCTGAGCGGCTAGGAGACCCCGAGAGTAACAAGCGGTTGCCTTGTTGCCTTTCCATTAAGAAAAATTAACTAGTTTTTAGTATAAGTTTTCTGGTTTCAAGAAATTTATATATCATTATGTCAAGATAATGGCACTAGCATTTACTTAATTTAAGAATATTTTTCAACATATTGAGCAAAAAGGTCTTTTTTTTTCTACCAAGAAAAGTGCACTTGTTATTAGTGAGAATATACTTATTTTAAGGTATTTTTGGGTTCATTAAGGTTAGCTAATTTGACTTGTTTTGTAAAGTCTTGACAAGCCCAATTTTCTTGTTCTATTGGCAGATAATTTTGCTTAGTTCAAATAAAAAAAACCTAATTTTTGTATTTTTTTTTCTTGTTTTCAAACACTGACCTGCAAATACAATGAAAAGTCAGCATATACCTGTTTATTGATTTTTAAATGAATAGCTGTGCAGAAAGGAATATGAATCATGCACTTCTGATAGTGAACTAGGGTTGTACGGTATACCGGTATTAGTACAGTACTGTGATACTAATGAATCATATTCGGTACTATACCAACACTAAAAAGTACCGGTCCACTGTAATGATGCCAAGTACAGGAGCATATCTAGTCGATACTACTATGATTACATCGATAATTTTTGGCATCACAACATCTTCATTCATTTAACCTCTTAAGGCCCAAGCTGTTTTTTTACATGCTTTTTTTAATTTCTCTTTGCTATTTGGGCTTATTGGACCCTAATTAGAATAAAAACTAAAAATCATCTTTTGATATGATGTACTTAGTCCATAAGTAACAAAAGTGTTAAGTGTTAAGTGTGTCACTACACAAATTTTCATGTGTAGTGACATGAAAATTTTAATTTTTACACTTTTTTTTTTCTAAATTACATTGTATGTTGTACTCTTCTGACACCACCAGATGGCAGTATAAGTGTCCATATGTCGGCATAAGACCCCAATTCAGTAGTGTACACAATTTTGGAAATAAGAGCTAAAAGGTGCTGTCCACGCATGTGGCCACTAAGGCCTTTAGAGGTTAAAAAAAAAATTATATTATGTTTCAAAACTCAGGAAACATGTACCTGGACACATGAGGACTTTGAATATGACCAATGACATAGAAGGAGCGGCATAAAACACGTCTTTCTGTGGCAGCATCGGAGAAAGTTGTACATGTAAACAAACTACGATGAGTTCAAGGATCGCTGAAATTAGTAGGACAAAACGGTGCTCGCCGAATACTCTCATCGGTGAAGCATGTTTAACATAAACAGTGGGATTTCTAACAATTGGGAATGTTTGTGTCATGTTTGTCCTCCTACAGAAAATATATTAATACAAACAATATATTTTTTTCTTCATCTCTTTCCATTTTCACACATCTCTAGTTATCATTACGTATATTTGTATTGTTGCATTTGAACAACTGCATTGTTGATAATAAAGGTAAATTATTGGTATTGTTCATTAACAATAGCGCTATTTCTATTGGTATCTGTATTGCTCCATTTGTAGTGTAATAATGCTCATTGTCATTTCTGTATTATTTTTTATTTTCGCTAACTGCTTATTTGCTATTACTTTTACCATCATATTTGTACATGTCATATTTGCTGATGTTGCTCTATTGTTGTTATTGTTGTGTTTGCTGTTGTTGTTTTTGTCTCTCTGTCTTATCCCCCCTCTTGTCCCCACAATTTCCCCCTCTGTCTTCCTTTTTTTTCTCTTTCTATCCCCTCCTGCTCCGGCCCGGCTGCACCAAATGATAATATAAATACATTTAATAAAGTCAAATACAAATAAGGCAACAAGAGAAGTATCCTACACTTCTCTTTTATAAAGTAAATCTGAACAGCCGACATGGGCATCTACATCAACTATATGATTTGCCTGAGAAGCTGGACAGGACAAAAAAAATAAAAACATAAATAAATAAATACAAAAATAAATAAATTAAATTAAATTAAAAAAAAAAAAAATATATATATATATTAAAATAAACAAATTTTTTTTTTTTTTTCATCTTTTTCCATTTTCAAACATCTCTGAAAGAGGCCCAGGGAGCCACTAGGGCAGCGCTGACCCCCGTACTAACCCGTGCTACAATCACTGAGAAAATGCATGCATGGACACTTGTTTATCTCTGAAAATGACAGCTCTTGTTTTTGTAGTAATATATTAGAAAAATTACACACAAACTAATAAAAGTTTGTGGAGCCGCGGCTCACGCCAAGAAAGAACCAGTAAAGTTTGTCACGAGTTCAGTTGGAAACTGTGACTATTAATTTTCCATCCATCCATTTTCTACCGCTTATTCCCTTCGGGGTCGCGGGGGGTGCTGGAGCCTATCTCAGCTGCATTCGGGCGGAAGGCGGAGTACACCATGGACAAGTCGCCACCTCATCGCAGGGCCAACACAGATAGACAGACAACATTCACACTCACATTCACACACTAGGGCCACTTTTAGTGTTGCCAATCAACCTATCCCCAGGTGCATGTCTTTTTGGAGGTGGGAGGAAGCTGGAGTACCCGGAGGGAACCCACGCAGTCACGGGGAGAACATGCAAACTCCACACAGAAAGATCCCGAGCCCGGGATTGAACCCAGGACTACTCAGGACCTTCATATTGTGAGGCAGACGCACTAACCCCTCTTCCACCGTACTGCCCTATATTATTATCAATTATTAGTTCAAACATTTCAGCTTTTTCTTTTACAATCAGATTTTTTTTGCTCTTTTTTCTTATATTTCTACTGTTGTTTTTTCGTTTTTCCCCCCCTATAAGAATATGATCATAATGATAATAATAATAATTATAATAGAAATACCATTGTGTAGCAGCATAACCTATTGTGTCAAACATTCTGCCTGTATGTAAATATTAATGTTTAGTTACACATTTAATAGTGGCTATATTATTATCAATTATTAGTTAAAACATTTCAGCTTTTTCTTTTACAATCAGATTTTTTTTGCTCTTTTTTCTTATATTTCTACTGTTGTTTTTTTATTTTTTTCCCCCTATAAGAATATGATCATAATGATAATAATAATAATTATAATAAAAATACCATTGTGTAGCAGCATAACCTATTGTGTCAAAAATTCTGCCTGTATGTAAATATTAATGTTTAGTTACACATTTAATAGTGGCTATATTATTATTATCAATTATTAGTTAAAACATTTCAGCTTTTTATTTTACAATCAGATTTTTTTTGCTCTTTTTTCTTATATTTTTAATGTTGTTTTTTCGGCTTTTTTCCCCCTATAAGAATATGATCATAATGATAATAATAATAATTATAATAGAAATACCATTGTGTAGCAGCATAACCTATTGTGTCACAAAGTCTGCCTGTATGTAAATATTAATGTTTAGTTACACATTTAATAGTGGCTATATTATTATCAATTATTAGTTAAAACATTTCAGCTTTTTCTTTTACAATCAGATTTTTTTTGCTCTTTTTTCTTATATTTTTACTGTTGTTTTTTTATTTTTTTCCCCCTATAAGAATATGATCATAATGATAATAATAATAATTATAATAAAAATACCATTGTGTAGCAGCATAACCTATTGTGTCAAAAAGTCTGCCTGTATGTAAATATTAATGTTTAGTTACACATTTAATAGTGTTAATATTGTTGTAATTTTTCAAATTAACTAATTCATAAGTTACTATTAGTTTTATGTATAATTTTTGAGTTAAGAGGTATAGTCCTCCTCGAAGCCAGAATGTTGACCTAAAACGGACATTTTTTTCCTGTTTTCTCTGCCTGAATCTAAAATAGAGCCATCAAATAAATTCCTGGGAAACTGAGGTGACGCCGGATGACTCTCAATTGAGTACGACGACAGTTGTGTTTAACGCCGTAATTGTTCCATATTTGCATGTGGGATGGAGCAAATGAATAAGCAAATATCTAAAATTGAAAGATGGTATTACGTGCTCTTCCCTCTTGCTGCATGTGGGAAAGCGACTAAAGGTTAGTTGGATGACATTCCCAAAAGCCACGCTGTTAAAGATCCAAACAGTTCAAAGGAGTCATTAAGCCTCGCCGCTCCTTTCCACAAAGAGGAGATTTGAGACAGCAAACAGATCCGATCGTGGATATTTCTGTTTGGCTTTCACTAAGAGGCTTTGCTCCATTATGCTATTATTACCCAATATTAGAACATGCAGATTGAACTGTTTCAAGTTTGATTCTTCCCTGGGAATGTCTCATCACAAGTGTCGCTTCATCTTCCCGCATCCTTCGTTCTTATCTGCGGGGTCTTTAAAAGCCTTAAAAAGTCTCAAATCCATCATCTAAAGAGGAACTACACTTTCTTTGGAATGTCACCCATCATCAACAATTCAGATGTGAGATAAGAACACACGTCTTTCTCTTTTCTGTGCATTCTAAATAGTAAAAACCTGCGAGTAAGAGGCGGCTAACAATGCAGGTAATTAGGATACAAATTATTTAACACTGTTTTGCATACATGCTGTAAGTATGTATGTAATGTACAAAACCCAAAACCAGTGAAGTTGGCACGTTGTGTAAATGGTAAATAAAAACAGAATACAATGATTTGCAAATTATTTTCAACCTATATTCAATTGAATAGACTGCTTAAGGTTCGAACTGGTAAAATGTGTTATTTTTTGCAAATATTAGCTCATTTGGAATTTGATGCCTGCAACATGTTTCAAAAAAGCTGGCACAAGTGGCAAAAAAACACTGAGAAAGTTGAGGAATGCTCATCAAACACTTATTTGGAACATCCCACAGGTGAACAGGCTAATTGGGAACAGGTGGGTGCCATGATTGGGTATAAAAGCAGCGTCCGTGAAATGCTCAGTCATTCACAAACAAGGATGGGGCGAGGGTCACCACTTTGTGAACAAATGCGTGAGCAAATTGTTTAAGAGCAACATTTCTCAACCACCCATTGCGAGGAATTTAGGGATTTCACCATCTACGGTCCGTGATATCATCAAAAGGTTCAGAGAATCTGGAGAAATCACTGCACGTAAGCGTGATAAACATTAAATGCCCGTGACCTTTGATCCCTCAGGTGGTACTGCATCAAAAAGCGACATCAGTGTGTAAAGGACATCACCACATGGGCTCAGGAACACTTCAGAAAACCACTGTCAGTAACTACAGTTCGTCGCTACATCTGTAAGTGCAAGTTAAAACTCTACTATGCAAAGCCAAAGCTATTTATCAACAACACCCAGAAACGCTTCGCTGGGCTCGAGCTCATCTAAGATGGACTGATGCAAAGTGGAAAAGTGTTCTGTGGTCTGACGAGTCCACATTTCACATTTTTTTTGGAAACTGTGGATGTCGTGTCCTCCGGAACGAAAGAGGACAGTAACCATCTGGATTGTTATAGGCGCAAAGTTCAAAAGCCAGCATCTGTGATGGTATGGGGGTGTATTAGTGCCCAAGGCATGGGTAACTTACACATCTGTGAAGGCACCATTAATGCTGAAAGGTACATACAGGTTTTGGAGCAACATATGTTGCCATCCAAGCAACGTTATCATGGACGCCCCTGCTTATTTCAGAAAGACAATGCCACGTGTTACAACAGCGTGGCTTCAAAGTAAAAGAGTGCGGGTACTAGACTGGCCTGCCTGTAGTCCAGACCTGTCTCCCATTGAAAATGTGTGGCACAATATGAAGCCTAAAATACCACAACGGAGACTCCGGACTGTTGAACAACTTAAGCTGTACATCAAGCAAGAATGGGAAAGAATTCCACCTGAAAAGCTTCAAGAATTGGTCTCCTCAGTTCCCAAACGTTTATTGAGTGTTGTTAAAAGGAAAGGCCATGTAACACAGTGGTAAAAATGCCCCTGTGCCAACTTTTTTGCAATGTGTTGCTGCCATTAAATTCTAAGTTAATGATTATTTGCAAAAAAAATGTTTGTTTAAGTATCTTGTCTTTGCAGTCTATTCAATTGAATATAAGTTGAAAAGGATTTGCAAATCATTGTATTCTGTTTTTATTTACCATTTACACAACGTGCCAACTTCACTGGTTTTGTAGTCACAGGAACATTCATGAAAACATGTAATATTTACAGTATTTTGAAACAAATATGTTTATATAAAGGAGACATAATTAGAAATATTATTATTATATATTACAATAATTTGCTTTGTCACCTAAGCTTCATCGTAAAAAAAAAAGTCAATAGTTGTTATGGCAAGTTGGCAGCCCAGCTGACTGAATTTTACTGTAGAAATTACAGTGAAAACATTTTTCCATTTTTAGAAATGCACTACAGTAAAATGTTTACAATCTTTTACTGTAAAATCTTAAGATTGTATGTTTTTTTTTTTTTTTTTTACAATGTAACAGTATACCAGTTTAAGAGGCTATTTAAACTACAAGTGTTTACAAAGTACAAGGAAGAAGAAATGTGCTAAACATCTTGATATTTATTGAAATGAGTTATTAATCTCATATGTGAATTGTGGTACCTAGAATTATTTAAACAGTTATTATTTGAGAATAGGGAACGCATACATGCATTAGAATTTGTGATAAAGTCTAAAGGGGTAGGAGATGCTTCTTCATACTCCTTTTCGGACATGTTGTAATGAGAAAAGGAAATGTGTAATATGTGATGTAACATGCTGACACTGTCAACATGTTTGAAATAAACAGAAACAGCTTCTAATGCAGTTTATTGACCGAAATTGGATTTAATTTGCCATCTTGAGTGCACAAAATGTAAATTTTACAGTAAAACAAAACTAAATTGGATGTTCAATTGCCAGAATTCTACCCCTAAAACAGAGGTTCTTAACCTTGTTGGAGGTACCGAACACCACCAGTTTCATATGCGCATTCACCGAACCCTTCTTTAGTGGAAAAAAAATAAATAAAATGTTTTCAAATTCAAGACAAAGTTATATGTTTTTGGTAACACTTTAGTATGGGGAACATATTCTAAGTAACAAAGACTTAATTTAGAGTTTTTTGGACACTAGGGGAACATGTTCTAAGTAACAAAGACTTCATTAAGAGTTATTTGGTTAGGGTTAGGGTTAGAGGGTTAGGGCCAGGGTTAGAGGGTTAGGGTTATAATAAGGCCATGCCGAATAAGGCATTAATAAGTACTTAATAATGACTAGTTAAGAGCCAATATGTTACTAATTTTCATGTTAATAAGCAACTAATTAATGGTGAATATGTTCCCCGTACTAAAGTGTTACCATGTTTTATTACTGGTGCACAAAATGAACCGTGCATGAACATCACCTTGTTCAAAGAACAAAACCAACACAGTGCATAAACTCATAACAAATTACACACCTGCAAATCAGTCTGACTTCGGCTGTTGCCGTATCCGTAATACGCCGATAGGGAGAAGTTTTTATTTACACGATGAGTCAGTCGGGTGTGTCTTGACCTCCGCCGAACCCCTAAGCCCGACTCACCGAACCCCTAGGGTTCAATCGAACCCAGGTTAAGAACCACTGCCCTAAAATAACAGTGGTACCATAGTAATGCATTGGCATCTTAGTCACCAGAGTTTTATCGTTTTAAACAATAGTGGTACTGTTTTGCAATTTACAGTAATTCGGAATAAAAAAAACGCAAATTTTACAGTAAGATTTTGGCGATGAGCTGTCAGTTTTTTACCGTAAAATCTACAGATTTTTTTTTTTACAGCGTATAGCTTCTAATGCAGTGTATATTGGATTGGTTTTAGCATCTTGAATGCACAAAATGTAAATTTTCCGGTAAAAACAAGAACTGACAGTTCAGTCGACATAATTTTACCAATAAAATATCAGTGGTAGTATTTTTCCATTTGCAGTAAAAGTTTGGCAAGTGTGCTGCCAGTTTTTTCGTACAATCCAGATGTTTTTGTTCACAGTGTCTAATGCAGTATATTGACCTATATTGGTCTGGTTTGAGATAGTTAGCAATGGAGATTACTAAAACCCACAGAGTTATTTGTGTGAGATGGCAAGTTCAATGATTTTTGGCTCCAGAACGAATATTTAATGCATGATTGAAGCTGATGGATGGAAATGTATATACATTGGGAACATTGGAATTCTGAATGTAGGAAAAGTAGTGAACACATTCATGTACTGTACTTGGCAGGTAATTCTGGACCTCCCATTTTCCTTCATGTATATGTTTTTTTTTTTTTTTTACCAGTATGAAAGTGAAATTGGTCTTAATGAAATTAAATGAAATTAGTTTATTTCGGTCATATAATCAACCATTTTGTGTGATCAATTTAACAGCACAGATTATACATAATTAACAATCATACACATACACACACAAAAAGAAAAAGAATGACCAAAAAAGGAATACGCTGAAGCCAAGGCTTATATTTGCCTATCCTATACATTCACTGAAAATAAGATTACCTGGAACATCAATGTTCAAAAAAATCAATGGGATGAAAGTAATCGTTGCTATATGTTAGAATTTTCCATTATTTCACCTTTCAAGGCTTTCTTAAACCTTAACAAAGAACTACATGTCGTCAACTCATCACTAAGCTTGTTCCACCATTGAACTCTTAAAACTGGAAAACATTTGTATTTTATATTCGTTCTTTCTTGACATATTTCAAAAATCAATATCCCCGTAAATTATAGTTTTGTCCTCTTAATTTAAATAATCTAAGAATACAAGCTGGAAGGCTGCTGTTCTTTACTCGAAACAAAATTTCCATTGTTTTTAAAAACACAATATCTGAACATTTTAACATATTAGAACTTATGAATAATGGATTGGTATTATTCTAATGACCCTTTTTTGAAGTTTAATGATTGGGTCTATGTTTGTTTTATAAACATTTCCCCAAACTTCAACGCAATATGTTAGATATGGAAAAATGAAATAATAATATAGCATATGCAGACATTTCTTATTCAGCATTTGTCCTTACTTTATAAAGAATAGCAATGGATTTGGATATTTTTCCGATGTAAGTAAGAACTTTACATATATTAGAAAATGGCCACAGCGGAGGATGAATGTCCCATAATAAGAATATAGAGAAAAAGAAGAATATTATCGACTACGGTGTCGGCATGGAATACAAAGGCGGACAGGCGCAATTTTTCAGGATTTATGCAGATCCCAAATACAATCAGCAGGTACCAGAAGGTAAGACAAGTTGCTTTTGCATAATATTGCAAAACAAGACGCCAGATAATATGTCTTACCTTATACACACGCCATAATACTCGTATGTTGAAGCCCATCAAGAGGTGCGTCCTCTTAGCTCACCAAAGTCGTACTAAAACCTTTTGATAGATTTTTGAGCGCCGTATGTAATGTTCTATATTTTCAATGGAACATATACAATTGTGTACTTACTTACTTGAGTCATATTGCCATCATAGTGCAGTCTACGCGTATCTCTTATGTTTGACTGCCATCTACGGATCACACTTATCATTACACCATGTCCCAAATAAAATTGCATTGAGGTCTGTAAGCAAAACCAGAATGATTCCGTACATTAGGCGCACCGGCTCATAAGGCGCACTGTCGAGTTTTAAGGGGGAAAAAAAGATTTTAAGTGCGCCTTATAGTCTGGAAAATATGGTAAGTGTAAAAAAAAACCATTAAGATTTCTCCATTTTTAGAATGTGCTTGGTCTATTTTTAAACAAAGAAAACAATCTGAAGTTGTCTTTATTCTTTAGTCATTATGCCATGATTTTACCAGTCCGGTCCACTTGGGAATAGATTTTCTTCCATGTGGCCCCTGAGCTAAAATGAGTCTGACACCCCTGCTTTAGAGAATGCTAGACTTGTTTTTTGGCAAGTTGTAAGCTTTTGCTCCCAAGACGTCAGTGTTCAGTGTTAAAAAGCTCAGACGCACAAGCGGGCGGCATTGACGCAAAGAAGCCAGCTGACCAGATGTGCAAGTGTCATCTTATCTCAGCCTGCTGGGAGCTACCAAGTCCCCCAGACTCTTTTTAGGGACACCTATTGAAAAACACTTATAATCTGTTTGCTCCTTTAATGAGCTCATTGTTCCTCCGAGGAGGAAAAGCCTCATCGCTGCTTAGCCGTGGCTCTTTGAGCGGGAAAGCGGCGCTGATCACCACTGATACCCTGCTTTGGCTCAAAGTCTGAGCCACTAACAAAGATCGAGGAAGACCTGACTGTGCCCTACTGTGGAGTAACTTTATTGTACCGCTTTTTTCACCCACAGCAGGGCCAAGGAACTGGGTGCTATCCTTCTCTTCCCAATGTTTATTGAAACTTTAGGTTATGCTAATAAGTTCATTTTCTGCAAACCAGCAGGTACTCTCAAGCTGTATCTCCATTTTTTGTATTTTCCTTATCATAAATGTGTTTTCTTCCTATTGCACATTCTCATGTGACATACAGCCGTGTTTTGTGCAATTGCAATATTTAATTTAGATTTAAGAATTATTTGTATGAATGCAGTTACCATGGTCTCCCTCATTTCCTTAGTAAAATGTCTAAAAAAAATTCCTGTAAAGTGCACCTTGATTAATTAATTATGGGTGTTAATTAATAGGGGTGCACAAATATTTTTTATACGCATCTGGATAGCGATTCTTATTAACCCGATTCTAAATCGACTCATAATTATATATATATATATATATATATATATATATATATAATATAATAAAAATGTTATTATATATATCTATATATATATATATATATATATATATAGATATATATATAACATTTTTATTAGATTTTTGAAGTCCTCCAAGTCCGAGTCCATGGTTCTCGCCCGGAAAAGGGTGGAGTGCCATCTCTGGGTTGGGGAGGAGATCTTGCCCCAAGTGGAGGAGTTCAAGTACCTCGGAGTCTTGTTCACGAGTGAGGGAAGAGTGGATCGTGAGATCGACAGGCGGATCGGTGCGGCGTCTTCAGTAATGCGGACGCTGTATCGATCCGTTGTGGTGAAGAAGGAGCTGAGCCGGAAGGCAAAGCTCTCAATTTACCGGTCGATCTACGTTCCCATCCTCACCTATGGTCACGAGCTTTGGGTTATGACCGAAAGAACGAGATCACGGGTACAAGCGGCTGAAATGAGTTTCCTCCGCCGGGTGGCAGGGCTCTCCCTTAGAGATAGGGTGAGAAGCTCTGTCATTCGGGGGGAGCTCAAAGTAAAGCCGCTGCTCCTCCACATCGAGAGGAGCCAGATGAGGTGGTTCGGGCATCTGGTCAGGATGCCACCTGAACGCCTCCCTAGGGAGGTGTTTAGGGCACGTCCGACTGGTAGGAGGCCACGGGGAAGACCCATGACACGTTGGGAAGACTATGTCTCCCGGCTGGCCTGGGAACGCCTCGGGATCCCCCGGGAGGAGCTGGACGAAGTGGCTGGGGAGAGGGAAGTCTGGGCTTCCCTGCTTAGGCTGCTGCCCCCGCGACCCGACCTCGGATAAGCGGAAGAAGATTGATGGATGGATGGATGGATGGAAAATTATGAATCGATACACACACTCTATATATATATATATATATATATATATATATATATATATATATATATATATATAATAAAAATTGTATTCGATTTTTTAAAATAAATATATATAATAAATATATATAAATATATATATGTATAAAATATATATATAATAGCATTTTTATCCGATTTTTTTAAATTATAAATCGATACACACACACACTATATATATACATATATATATATATAAAGAAATCGATTACTAATTAAAAAAATCTAATAAATATGTTATATATATATATATATATATATATATATGTGTATGTATATATATATATATATATATATATATATATATATATATATATATATATATATATATATATATATATATATATATATAATCTCAGACTGAGCTCCTGTGGAGAAAGGAGGCACAGACTGAGGCCGAGAAAAAAACTTGATAGCCGATAAGCACACAAACATTTTACACAGAATCCACAAGACTTGCAGCAGGAGGAGAGGGGACAGGCATCCGGCCTGAAGCTGCCATCATACCACTTGGGGGGAAGCGTTGAAGGCGTGGGACGGGGTGCTGGTGTGCATGTGTATGTGGCGTGCATTTTTTGTGTGTGTAGGCGTGTCTCATGGTGCTTTCGCAAACTGGATAACACAGCCAGTCAGTCCAACAAAAGTCAACAACAACAGGTATGTTTCCATGAGAGACATAGGGAAGGAGTTCGCTGCATCTTCGCTACAATGTCCTCTAATGGAGTCTCAAAGCGACGACTTGATCAGCCTGCTCAGTGGCCTTGTGGTTAGAGTGTCCGCCCTGAGATCGGTAGGTCGTGAGCTCAAACCCCCGGCTGAGTCATACCAAAGGCTATAAAATTGGGACTCATTACCTCCCTGCTTGGCATTCAGCATCAAGGGTTGGAATTGGGGGTTTAAATCACCAAAATGATTCCCGAGCGCGGCCACCGCTGCTGCTCACTGCTCCCCTCACCTCCCAGGGGGGTGAACATGGGGATCGGTCAAAAGCAGAGGAGAATTTCACCACACCTATCGTTGCAACTTTAAATTTAACTTAAACTTCAACTTGCCAAGTCACTTGCAGCCAGGGGGAAAACGACTCTATTTCCTTTAGCTACTCAACGTTTGCACACCCAAAAAAAGTCACAAATGAAAAATCTAAACGGGCTGAAAAATGTGAAGTTTGACAAACATTCATGGACCTAAAAAAAAAAGGTAATCGCTCCTTATTGGAGCAATTTATTTTTTTATATATATATTTATCATGCACCTCTACTAATAACTCAAAGCTGTGGAGACAAACATGCATTGGACATTCATGGATCATCTATCAAATAGATGATAATACATGGCAGCTTATTTGCTATTGAAATATATGACAATACATAGTTATAAGGCAGAAGGTCAAAGATCTTCATCGCCTTGACACCAGCTGCATCAATACACACAGCAACAAATAATGGCAACAGTCGCCTTAGACACACACACGCACACACACACACACACACACACACACACAAATAGGTAGCGTCCATCGGTGCATTTTGATCAAACAGGGCCTCTCTAATTGAGTTAATCC
The DNA here is from genome assembly GCF_033978685.3 of Nerophis lumbriciformis. NCBI lineage: Eukaryota > Metazoa > Chordata > Actinopteri > Syngnathiformes > Syngnathidae > Nerophis > Nerophis lumbriciformis. Next base: position 16,674,698 of record NC_084562.2, on the reverse strand, counting down.
CCACTTCAGGATCAGCCATGTCCCCTGAGGTGTGACCCTCCACCCAGGCCGTCCTGCCCTCGTGGCTCATGTGGACTGGAAGGCTGTTTATTGGGAGACAATGGGCAGCAGATTGTGCTGTCAGGCTCCATTAATTGCCATCATTAGCATCACACTCCAGAGCCTGTGAACTGAGCGCTGAGCTGTGTTCGCGTTTCCCCGACGCCTCCGTGTGTGCAGCTTGGACATGTGTGTGTATGTACTTTTATTACGTATTAATCGGAAACGGATGGGCTTTTCAGGAGTGGCACGGATCTAACAATCAGCTAGTATATATGTATATATACATGTGTTTATATGTATTTATATATGAAGATATGTGTATGTATATGTATTTTTTATTAGGGCCCGCACGGCCCATTGTAAAAGGACTCCCAAAGGGAGTCCTTTTACAATGGGACAGAAGGACCCTATTGTATCTGTAAGGTTTTATTATCCTTTATTATTATTATTATACCGACCGCCTCTTTGAGCTGTAATTTGACCCACTTAACATGTTTCAAAACTCACCATATTTGACCCACACATCAGGACTGGCGAAAATTGCCTTTTAATAAAAAAAAAAAACAATCCCCAAAACTCAAAATTGCGCTCTAGCGCCCCCTAGGGAAAAAAAAGAACTAAACTGCCTGTAACTCCCACTAAGAAGGTCGGAGAAACATGAATCAAAAACCTCTATGTAGGTCTGACTTAGACCTAGATTTCATAATTTTACATCCTCGGGAAAAAAAAAAAACAGGAAGTTGGCAATTCCCCCTTCAAGACAAAAATGTACTAAAAACAGTCACTTTTGCCTCTTTGGGCTGTAATTTGACCCCCTTAACATGCTTTAAAACTCACCAAACTGAACACACACATCAGGACTGACATAAATTGCGATCTAATAAGAAAACCTAACCCCAAATCTCAAAATTGCGCTCTAACGCAATTTTGGAATAAAACGCAGACAAAACTGCTCCTAGGAAGAAAAAAATGGCAAAACTGCCTGTAACTCCCACTAGGGAGATCGGAGAGACATGGAACAAAAACCTCTATGTAGGTCTCACTTAGACCTACATTTCAATATCATTATTTTTTTAAGAATCAATTTTTAAAATATGTTTTCAGGCCGTTGTGGAAGTTGCCCTCCCGTGGGTTCCCCTGATCACGACAGATCCTCTTGTAAGCCCGGTAGTCAGGTTTGACAATTGTTTTATTTTGCTCACACACAGCAACAGCACCCTGCTCTATGACTTTCCAGTCTCTCTAGTGTGTGTATCCATGCGTCTGCTCACCAGCAACTCCAACTCCCAACAACGTGTCTCTGTCCGGCTGCTGCTAATAAAGGCGACAGGTGATTAGATAACAAGCCCCAGCTGGGTAATCTACTCATCTGCCGATGACTCCGAGGCCGGTCTTTACACACACCGCTCCGCGGCAGGCCCGCAGGCCACACCCTCCTCCACAGCCGTCTCCATGCAACCAGAATGACTTTTCTAACCTGTTACCTGTTTTGAAAAAGTTTGATTATAAAGTTCAAGTTAAGTTAAATTACCCATGATTGTCACACACACACACTAGGTATGGCGAAATTATTCTCTGCATTTGACCCATCACCCATGATCACCTCCTGGGAGGTGAGGGGAGCAGTGAGCAGCAGCGGTGGCTGCGCCCAGGAATAATTTTTGGTGATTTAACCCTGCAATTCCAACCCTTGATGCTGAGTGCCAAGCAGGGAGGTAATGGGTCCAATTTTTATAGTCTTTGGTATGATTCTGGTTTAAACTAACGACTTCCCGATCTCAGGGCGGACACTCTAACCATAAATATTATACCAATTAATACATGGTTTCAATCGAGAATCGTGTTGAATCAAGAATCGATTGTGAATCGAATCCTCACCCTCGGAATTGGAATCGGATCAAATCGTTCGAAGCCCAAAGAGTCACACTCCTATTAATTAGTAATGTCAAATGATTATTTTTTTAATCAGATTGATCACACTTTTGAATCTGGAATAATAATTAATATTCACAGTTTAATACTCGCTTGCATAATTTAAAATAATGAAAATAAATTAAAAAAAACAATATTTGCAGTTTTAATGTCGGAATGTAATCCGGGATATAAAATGGTTTACTCGAATACTCCACGACGCCTTAGGATAGGATAGGATAGGTCTTTATTGTCATTGCACAAGTACAATGAAACTTAGTTTTCAGCACAAACCCGTTCAAGATTAGACAAACAAACAGTGTACAGGGTTACAGAACAGGAACACTGATGGGTCGCCACAAGGCGCCCCGTAAAAGATGGAGAAAAAAGTAAAACGTTGGGGAAGGATGAGTAAAAAAATACAATCTAGACTGGGCTCCTAAGGGGGCTCAGTCTGGAGTGGGAAAAAACCTCCATAGCAAAGCACATATACATATTACAACATGCATCTCAAGATATCGAGCAACAGAGGGAAGGGAGTGCGGGGTCATGGTGGTGGGCCGCAGTTCTCAGGCGCTGACCATCCTTAAAGTCGATGACTTTTGTTTTGTTTGATCAGCCGTTTTACTGCCGTGTTACAATGGAAACAATTAAGGTGTGTTAATAAACATTTACAGATCTTTCTACGTAAATAACTCCAACATTTTGCAATGTATATATCTGCAACTTGTAGTCCAGTGCGGTCATATAATATGGAAAAAATATATTTTTCTTCTAAAATTTTGTGGGTAGTGTGCACTCTATTAGGGCTGCAAATCTTTGGGTGTCCCACGATTTGATTCAATATCGATTATTGGGGTCATGATTCGATTATAAATCGATTTTTTTCGATTCAACGCGATTCTCGATTCAAAAACGATATTTTTCCGATTCAAAACAATTCTCTATTCATTCAATACATAGGATTTCAGCAGGATCTACCCCAGTCTGCTGACATGCAAGCAGAGTAGTAGATTTTTGTAAAAAGCTTTTATAATTGTAAAGGACAATGTTTTATCAACTGATTGCAATAATGTACATTTGTTTTAACTATTAAATGAACCAAAATATGACTTATTTTATCTTTGTGAAAATATTGGACAGAGTGTGTTGTCAAGCTTATGAGATGCAATACAAGTGTAAGCCACTGTGACACTTTTGTTCTTTTTTTTGTTCTTTTTTTTTTATAAATGTCTAATGATAATGTCAATGAGGAATTTTTAATCACTGCTATGTTGAAATTGTTTCTAATATTGATACTGTTGTTGATAATATTCATTTTTGTTTCACTACTTTTGGTTTGTTCTGTGTCGTGTTTGTGTCTCCTCTCAATTGCTCTGTTTATTGCAGTTCTGAGTGTTGCTGGGTCGGGTTTGGTTTTGGAATTGGATTGCATGGTTATGGTATTGTTGTGTATTGTTTTGTTGGATTGATTAATTAAAAAAAAGAAACAAAAAATTTTAAAAAAGAAGAATTTTTTTTTTTTTTAAATCGATTTTTGAAAAATTAGAATCGATACTGAATCAATCGTACAACGTGAGAATGGCGATTTGAATTCGAATCGATTTTTTCCCACACCCCTACACTCTATAGTCCCGAAAATACGGCGAATAACAATTTTAGGTCATGTCTATCTCGGTGATGATGTTGCTTAGAAAGTAAAGTGGTCTTATCAATTGAAATGAGTGTTATTACAAATATAAGTTGACTGAAAGTAAAGCCTCAGTTAAAATTGTACGTCAAGTGTGTGTGCAAAGTTAAGAGACGGCAGAAGGACAGTGATTGAAGTGCTCAACGAGAATTCTATACGTCCTTTGCTAAAAGCCACACAATGGTCAAACGCAATTGACCACTCGCCACCATTGGTATTCCCACCTCCAGCAGCGAAGCTGTAAAAAGGAAATTGAACCACGTTTCTGCCACGCACCCAGTGAGCCATAAGCCTTCTTACTCCAACTTCCTGTCCGATCAATGCTTGAGACAATGACCCAACAGGTGCGACGGACAGGAGCCCAGCGGCAGCTTTCCTCCCCACCGCTAGGCCCAATTAGCACCCGCGGCTCAGGAACAAAGAGGCGACATTTCATTTGAGCAGAGTGCCAGTTTAAGGCCTCTTTTCTTTCTGTCTCTTACTGCTGACATCTTTACAGGCTCATCCCTGGCGCCATCAGATTCTATTAGATTGGGTCGATTCCTTGTGTTCCAAGTGGCAGGGGTGTTAAAAACATGGGGAGTTGATGAATTCATTGCATGTGACTGGACTTGCCTTCTTTGTGTGCAGCTTTTGCCTAATGAAACCCCCTGAAGCTCCGAGGAAAAGGGAAAGGCATTTTTAAGGTTTGATTCACACTACAGAGTCACGTCACTCACAAGTTACTCAAGTCGTGTTGGTGCAATATATTCATACATACCGTATTTTTCGGACTATAAGTCGCAGTTTTTTTCATAGTTTGGTGCGACTTATAGTGTTGGGTTAGTTACTGAAAACCAGTAACTAGTTACTTTATTTCAAAAGTAACTCAGTTACTAACTCAGTTACTTACACCAAAAAGTAATGCGTTATTGTGAAAAGTAACTATTTAGTTACTTATTTTTTTCTTCTTTTTTTTTTTAAAGCTCCCATTAATGCCCTTTTAGCCTTCATTTCAGTACTGTTATTGCACTGGAGAATAATACAATCTGTTGATCAACTTGACATGCATTTTTATTTTATTTTTAACATAATTAATGAAAAACAGTGCAACATAAAAAGGCATTCCTCCTTTCTTTAAACATGGACCATCCATCCATCCATCCATCTTCTTCCGCTTATCCGAGGTCGGGTCGCGGGGGCAGCAGCCTAAGCAGGGAAGCCCAGACTTCCCTCTCCCCAGCCACTTCGTCCAGCTCTTCCTGTGGGACCCCGAGGCGTTCCCAGGCCAGCCGGGAGACATAGTCTTCCCAACGTGTCCTGGGTCTTCCCCGCGGCCTCCTACCGGTCGGACGTGCCCTAAACACCTCCCTAGGGAGGCGTTCGGGTGGCATCCTGACCAGATGCCCGAACCACCTCATCTGGCTCCTCTCGATGTGGAGGAGCAGCGGCTTTACTTTGAGCTCCTCCCGGATGGCAGAGCTTCTCACCCTATCTCTAAGGGAGAGCCCCGCCACCCGGCGGAGGAAACTCACTTCGGCCGCTTGTACCCGTGATCTTGTCCTTTCGATCATAACCCAAAGCTCATGACCATAGGTGAGGATGGGAACGTAGATCGACCGGTAAATTGAGAGCTTTGCCTTCCGGCTCAGCTCCTTCTTCACCACAACGGATCGATACAGCGTCCGCATTACTGAAGACGCCGCACCGATCCGCCTGTCGATCTCACGATCCACTCTTCCCTCACTCGTGAACAAGACTCCGAGGTACTTGAACTCCTCCACTTGGGGCAAGATCTCCTCCCCAACCCGGAGATGGCACTCCACCCTTTTCCGGGCGAGAACCATGGACTCGGACTTGGAGGTGCTGATTCTCATCCCAGTCGCTTCACACTCAGCTGCGAACCGATCCAGTGAGAGCTGAAGATCCTGGCCAGATGAAGCCATCAGGACGACATCATCTGCAAAAAGCAGAGACCTAATCCTGCAGCCACCAAACCAGATCCCCTCAACGCCTTGACTGCGCCTAGAAATTCTGTCCATAAAAGTTATGAACAGAATCGGTGACAAAGGGCAGCCTTGGCGGAGTCCAACCCTCACTGGAAACGTGGACCAGTGACATGGACCAGTGACCATTAATAAAAAAACAAGTTAAAGTGCAACATAAGAAGGCACATCATCTTTCTTTAAACATAGGTAGTGAAATAAAGCCTGACATCTGGAGTGATGCTGCTATCTTCCACACTTGGAGCCATGGATTGTAGAATCCTTGTTTTCAGTGGCAGGATCATTGACACAGATGATGAAGTTTCAGTGCTCAGTAGAGATGGAACACTTTTGAGGGGTTTAAGCACCTGGAGGACCTCATCTGCCACTCTCACATCATCATCAGACAGGGTGATGATGTCTTCAGGGTGTCGTGGGTCAATGCAGAGTATATAGCTGCCTGCTGCTCCAACATATCATAAGTGGCGTTCCACCTTGTTGGGACATCATGTATGAGCTTATGAGTAGGCAGCTTTAGCATTTCTTGCTTTGTCTTAAGCACATGAGCAGCTGTTGTGCTTGGGTGGAAGTAAGAAACCTTCCTGATCCTCCCAAAGAGGCGCTCCATCCTATTGACTGAGATTCCCTTCTGTGATGCCAAATTCACTACATGTGCAAAGCACCTATCTGTGGTCCCAGTCCTGCCTCATTCACTGTAATTATTTGATTTTTGGCATTATCACGTGTGACTGGGATATCTTTATCTTCCATTCCTCCACTGCTTGTGTCAGTACCTGCGCAAGGTGACTCTCGTAGAGGGGGCGTGTCTTCTCATCTCCCAGTCTGCTGTGATGAAGTGAGCGCTTATAGTTCCCCTGGACGTCCACCCGTCTGTCATGAGCGCAACAGATGATGCTCGGGATAGTTCATCCACAACTTTTTTCTTCTCCTGCTCATAAAGACCTGGCACAATCTTATCGCTGAAGTGGGTGCGCGACGGGATGTCGTAACGTGGCTCAAGCACGTTCAGCATGTGTTTAAAACCCTCGTTTTGCACAACCGAGTCTGCACCTATAAACACAAATTCAATGGCGCGGGGCGTTCAAGCTCCTCCGTTACTCCGCTCGCCATGACCACGCTGTGTGTGGACTGAACGTGCCAACAACTTTTTTTTGTTTTGTTTCATATATCAAACCGCGGATCATGTGTGTGCCTCCCCTCCCCACACCCACACACACATAGACCACGCCTCTTTTCTTCTCTCCGGCTTGTGACAGAGGAAGATTCAGAAGAACGACACCGCAGCGCTTTTGTTTCTAGCCGATACTACATCAAAAGTTACGTAAAATAACGCAGTAACGCATCATGTAGTAACGGTAACTGAGTTACTGAATATAAAAAATAACGCGTTAGATTATTAGTTACCGCCGAAAACTAACGGCGTTACAGTGCTCAGGAGCGACTTATGTGTGAAATTATTAAGACATTACCGTAAAATATCAAATAATATTATTTTGCTCATTCACGCAAGAGACTAGACGTATAAGATTTCATGGGATTTAGCAATTAGGAGTGACAGATTGTTTGGTAAACGTATAGCATGTTCTATATGTTATAGTTATTTGAATGACTCTTACCATAATATGTTACGTTAACATACCAGGCACGTTCTCAGTTGGTTATTTATGCCTCATATAACGTACACTTATTCAGCCTGTTGTTCACTATTCTTTATTTATTTTAAATTGCCTTTCAAATGTCTAGTCTTAGTGTTGGGTTTTATCAAATACATTTCCCCCAAAAATGGGACTTATACTCCAGTGCGACTTACTGTATTTTCCGCACTATAAGGCGCACCTAAAAACCTCCAATTTTCTCAAAAGCTGACAGTGCGCCTTATAATCCGGTGCGCCTTATATATGGACCAATATTGAGCCACAACAGGTCTCGCAACTACGGGATGCATAACGTAACCCCAGCCTCTACTGTAGCGTCTATTCTATGCGCCTTATAATGCGGTGCGCCTTATATATGAACAAAGTTTTAAAATAGGCCATTCATTGAAGATGCGGCTTATAATCCGGTGCGCCTTATAGTGCCGAAAATACGGTATATATGTTTTTTTCCTTCTTTATTATGCATTTTCGGCCGGTGTGACTTATACGTACTAAATCACAAATAACCAAAAAAAACGACACACTACTAAAACTAAATCTAGTTGTACCATAACAATGTAAACGGTTAATATAGTCCGCTCCTCTTTCTCACCTCTCTTTAGTAATTCAATTATTTACAAACCCCAAAACCAGTGAAGTTGGCACCTTGTTTAAATGGTAAATAAAAACAGAATACAATGATTTGCAAATCCTTTTCAACCTATATTCAATTGAATAGACTGCAAAGACAACATACTTAATGTTCGAACTGGAAAACGCTGTTATTTTATGCAAATATTAGATCATTTGGAATTTGATGCCTGCAACATATTTCAATAAAAGCTGGCACAAGTGGCAAAAAAGACTGAGAGAGTTGAGGATAGCTCATCAAACACTTATTTGGAACATCCCACAGGTGAACAGGCTAATTGGGAACAGGTGGGTGCCATGATTGGGTATAAAAGCAGCTTCCATGATATGCTCAGTCATTCACAAACAAGGATGGGGCGAGGGTCTCCACTTTGTGAACAAATGCGTGAGCAAATTGTGGAACATTTTAAGAACAACATTTCTCAACGAGCTATTGCAAGGAATTTAGGCATTTCACCATACTAATATCATCAAGAGGTTCACAGAATATGGAGAAATCACGGCACGTAAGCGATGATATTACGGACCTTCGATCCCTCAGGCGGTACTGCAACAAAAAGCGACATCAGTGTGTAAAGGATATCACCACATGGGATCAGGAACGCTTCAGAAAACCACTGTCAGTAACTACAGCTTGTCGCCACATCTGTAAGTGCAAGTTAAAATTCTACTATGCAAAGCGAAAGCCATTTATCAACAACACCCAGAAACGCTGCCGGCTTTGCTGGGCCCGAACTCATCTAAGATGGACTGATGCAAAGTGGAAAAGTGTTCTGTGTTCTCACAAGTCCACATTTGAAATAGTTTTTGGAAACTGTGGACGTCGTGTCCTCCGGGCCAAAGAGGAAATGAACCATCCGGATCGTAACAGTGATAATAAAGGTAAATATTGTTATTCTTTATCAATATTGTTATTTCTATCGGTATTATTATTGTTTCAATCGTAATGCAATAATGTTCACTGTCAAAACTGCTCTACTTCACTAATTTGTTTTTCTTCATAATTACTTGTGTCATATTTGTATATATTGTATTTACTGATGTAGTTCTTTTGTTGTTTGTTGTTGTTGTCTCTCTCTGACTTGTCTCCCTCTTGTCCCCACAAGTCTTCTTTTTTCCCCCTCTTTCTATCCAGTCTTTCTCCAGCCCGGCTGCGCCAAACACTAAATATATCCAAACATTTAAAGTCAAATACAAATAAGGTAACAAGAGAAATATCCCACACTCACTTTCGGTCTCAGACGAACATGGAGGTGCACCTGCTGGTTGTTGAGGTCCTGGGCTGGTGTGGTTGCACGTGGTCTGTGGTTGTGACGCCGGTTAGATGTACTGCCAAATTCTCTGTACAACACATATGGGCATCAACAATAACAATATGATTTGCCTGAGTGGCTGGATGGGACAGATGTAAAAAAATAATAATAATGTATATATTTTTTAGACTATTTAAATATTTTTTTCTCATCCCTTAATAGTGTATTCCCCAACATGTTATCACTGCACATAATGAGTGGCCAATATTATTGCAGTCATGATATTTTTTTTTTCAGTTAGCCATTTTTATATTTGAAAATGCTTAATCTAGGCAAAAAAAACAAAAACAAAAAAAAAAAACATTGAATATGCTTTAAATAACATGCGGAAGCATTAAGTCGCAAAGGGACAAGCGGTAGAAAATGGATGGGATAGATGGAGTATCTGCAATTTATACAGACTTACATTACATTTGAACAAAAACAATGTAGTAAAAACAAATTTCAATGTTATCAAAAAATATCGCTAAAAATGCAGTAACACCTTTTTTTAATTGTTCATTGAAATAGTCCCTTAAGTAACCTTAGCCCACCCTAGACGACCAAATGCTCCTTTACTAATATTAAAAGTACATTTTAACAGTCAGAAAAGATAACTTTGAATATAATTTACATATGTTGTGTTCTGATGTACTGCCAAGTTTCTGACCCAGAAAATAAAAAATATTCTAGTAAATTTAATAGTCTGTCCAAACAATACAATTAATACATAGTGATATGTTCTGTAATGTTTGGTGTAACAATTTCACTGGCATATTTGCATCACAGATTACACGAAAATTGTAAATAAATAATAACATAGTAGATAAAATAAGATCTGTTTAGTTGATTATTGCACTGCACAAATGAAATAAATACACTATTGCAGTGGACTAACCTCGTTTGTAAAGCAACACGCTTGTCTGCGATGTTCATTTCTGTGATGAAAAATGTTTTAACAAATATATGAGGGCAGTTTTAGTGAAATAATATTTTCCAAGCACAGTTCATAGACAATATATCCTGAAGAAGTTTACAAAAGTTGGGCTAAGGAAAATAAGGACAATATATATTACATACCCAATTATTCCCAAGATTAAAGAAATACAATATAAAGTTATTAATGGAATATACCCTTCAAAGGATTTTTTGATGGCTGTTATATCTGTGGAGCTGTAGAGCAGGTGTGTCAAACTCAAATACAGAGTGGGCCAAAATTTAAAACTGAACAAAGCCGCGGGCCACGGTTGAACAAATTAACCTTTTAATAGGGACCCAAACAAGTTTTGCATTGAATATTGAACAAGCAAGGCTTATATAACTTTATAGTGACATGCAAAATCGAGTTTCAAATACAAATAATAATAATTCAAAAATATCAATGGCATATTAAATAACATTTAAATACAAATTTAATGCCTCTTTTCTATTTGCAGCCTTCTGAGGTAAATATCAAAATAAACTTTTTCCACAGGCTAATAATACATTTGAAAATAAAATAACAATAATGAACGAATCAAACATTCAAGCCTTGAAGTAGCAAGAGAAAGTGCATGAATAAAACGTTAATTATTGCTCAGTTTGCTACACTGATTTGCTTTAACACTGAATATGGAACAAGCAACGCTTATATAACTTAATAGTGCAAAATCAACTTTCAAAAAACAAACGAAAAAACATCAATGGTATATTAAATACAATTTAAATAAAAATATGAATGCCTCTTTTTTATTTGCAGCCTTCTGAGGTAAATATCAACATTAACTTTTTCCACAGGCTAATAAATTTTAAAATAAAATAACAATGAATAAATCAACCATTCAGGCCTTTTTACTGCTTAGTTTGCGACACACTGATCTAATCTAATGTGTGCCAGATACCTGCCATCTTTTCTTGGATGCTAGTTCATTAATGTCGAGGCACAGGTAGGCGGGGTTGGAGGGGCGGGGTGTGGTGGTAGCGGGGGGTGTATATTGTAGCGAGTTAGTGCTGCAAGGGGTTCTGGGTATTTGTTCTGTTGTGTTTATGTTGTGTTACAGTGTGGATGTTCTCCCGAAAAGTGTTTGTCATTCTTGTTTAGTGTGGTTTCACAGTGTGGCGCATATTTGTAACAGTGTTAAAGTTATTTATGCGGCCACCCTCAGTGTGACCTGTATGGCTGTTGATCAAGTATGCCTTGCATTCACTTATGTGTGTGTAGAAGCCGCACATATCATGTGACAGGGGCCGGCACGCTGTTTGTATGGAGGAAAAGCAGACGTGACGACAGGTTGTAGAGGACGCTAAAGGCAGTGCCTTTAAGGCACGCCCCCAATATTGTTGTCCGGGTGGAAATCGGGAGAAATTCGGGAGAATGGTTGCCCCGGGAGACTTTCGAGAGGGGCATTGAAAATCGGGAGCGTTGGCAAGTATGAGTATTAGCGGTGAATGCGGTGTTACAGCGGCACCGCCGCTGTATAATACCGGCGGGCCAGCTCTAATGTTAATTTGATATTGCCTCAAGGGCCAAATTAAATTACACGGCAGGCCAAATTTGGCCCGCGGGCCAGAGTTTGACACCCATTCTGTAGAGGATCATCTGTGGAATGTGAGAGTGTACATGTGTTTTGGGAGGAGATCAGAGATTGGCTCAGAAACAAGGGTGTGGAGATGTCCCCATTCACTATAGAAGAGATGAAATTTGGTATTTTTATAAACGACTGTAACATAGAAATGTTTGTCAACATTATTATGCTCCAGGCAAAAAATGTTCTGCATAAATGTCGATTTAATGGGTTACAATTATCAATCAAATCTTGGAGAACGATTAAGAGTACAAAAGTATTTAATAAACATTTAAAGTGATTTAGGTAGCCTGTATTTAGGTAGCCTGTATTTGCTTGTGTTTTCTTTCCTTGGTGTTGAAAGTGCCTTGACTTTTGTGTGAATTAAAAATCTATGTTTGTTCAATAAAATAAATAAATAAATAAAATAAAATAAAAAACGCTTGTCTGTGATAGCTGGCTCTTCCGCATTTATCAGCCAATCAGAGACGCGGGAAGAGCCCGGCGCAGGGCAACCAGGAAGTGCTCCTCTCCATGTAATGTCTTATCTAAAACTACTGGGCGCCACGTTAGGAAAACTAACAACCTTTTTAGCTCTCTCGGTTGTCTTCGTCGCAGCTTTTCTGAAGTATTTTGACGACCCCGAACCAGTTCACATCACCAGGTAACGATGAACGCGACGCCGCTGTCTGACACCCGGAAATACGGATACTATCTTGTTGTTGCTAAAGCTAAGTGGTTACGTCAGCGACAAACACATTATTAGTGTACACGGAAAGGGGCGAACAAACATCAAACCTAACAACAGAACGTAATTAAACATGTTTTAATAGTAAACGCATACACCGGAAACTAAATTGGATCCCATACATGAGTTATGTAAAAAAAAAAAAAAAAGCGTTCAGTCCCCTTGTCCCACCTCCTGTGAGGTGAGGGGAGCTGTGAGCAGCAGCGGTGGCTGCGCTCGGGAATCATTTTGGTGTTTTAACCTCCAATTCCAACCCTTGATGCTGAGTGTCAAGCAGGGTCCCATTTTTATAGTCTTAGGTATGGTTTGAACTCACGACCTACCGATCTCAGGGCGTGTTGTGTTGTCCACACTATTAACAGTTATAAGTCCATCCATATATTTTCTACCGCTTGTCCCTTTCATTTGGACATATAACATTTGTCATCAAGCAGTATTAACTGTATTTGTACACTGAAATAACCTAATTACCGTCCTTCACCAAGCTCTGTAAATTGAAAACAGGTGCCAATACATTATTTGTTTTCAAACTTTTCAATAAATGTCCACTGACTTGTTAATGTTGCATTGACAAATTAACAAATATGACAAACAACATTTTTTGGCACGTTTACTAGTAGATGTGTGTATAGTTTTAGAAATGAACTGATTTACATTAAACCAGAATTATCAGACAGGACTTGTATGGACGATTCGAGTGACGTTTTGCTGTGATAAATATGAAGAACGTTACTAATATTTAAAACGGTGAAAATGCACACATTTTTGGTCAACTTCTTTAATACAAAATCAATTGTGCTCAAGATTCAGGGTGTGACCTTTTTAAATTACTTTCTTAACTCTGTAAGACCCAAATATAGAAAAACCTAAAAAAAATTGTTTGACCTTTCAGATGTTGTTGTAGGAGGCATTTGATGCAGAAATTGAAGAGTTAAAAAAATAAATAAAATGTTTATGTATGTTTTTAGAGAAATGTTGTAATATTGCAACATTGGGCTTTGATGGGAGCAGAATTTCTGTATTTGTACTCACGTTGTCTGAACTAAGAGTTCATTTGCAGGGTGGATTTGATTGCTTACTTAGCCCCATAACGGTATAGACCATGGGTGTCAAACTCTGGCCCGCGGGCCAAATTTGGCCTGCCGTGTAATTTAATTTGGCCCTTGAGGCAATATCAAATTAACATTAGAGCTGGCCCGCCGGTATGTAACACAGCATTCACCGCTAATACTCATACTTGCCAACCCTCCCGATTTTCAATGCCCCTCTCTAAAGTCTCCCGGGGCAACCATTCTCTCGAATTTCTCCCGATTTCCACCCGGACAACAATATGAGCATCCTCTACAACCTGTCGTCACGTCTGCTTTTCCTCCATACAAACAGAGTGCCGGCCCCTGTCACATGATATGTGCGGCTTCTACACACACATAAGTGAATGCAAACGCACACTTGGTCAACAGCCATACAGGTCACACTGAGGGTGGCCGCATAAACAACTTTAACACTGTTACAAATATGCACCACACTGTGAAACCACACCAAACAAGAATGACAAACACATTTCGGGAGAACATCCGCACCGTAACACAACATAAACACAACAGAACAAATACCCAGAACCCCTTGCAGCACTAACTAACCCCCGCTACCACCAAACCCCGCCCCCCAACCCCGCTCACATGAGCCCCGACATTAATGAACTAGCATCCCAGAAAAGATGGCAGGTATCTGGCTTGGGCACATCAGATTAGATCAGTGTGTTGCAAACTGAGCAGTAAAAAGTCCTGAATGGTTGATTTATTCATTGTTATTTTATTTTCAAATTTATTAGCCTGTGGAAAAAGTTAATGTTGATATTTACCTCAGAAGGCTGCAAATAGAAAAGAGGCATTCAATTTTTCATTAAAATTTTATTTAATATACCATTGATGTTTTTTCGTTTGTTTTTTGAAAGTTTATTTTGCACTATTAAGTTATATAAGCGTTGCTTCTTCCATCTTCAGTGTTAAAGCAAATCAGTGTAGCAAACTGAGCAATAATTAATGTTTTATTCATGCACTTTCTCTTGCTACTTCAAGGCTTGAATGTTTGATTCGTTCATTATTGTTATTTTATTTTCAAATGTATTATTAGCCTGTGGAAAAAGTTTATTTTGATATTTACCTCAGAAGGCTGCAAATAGAAAAGAGGCATTCAATTTGTATTTAAATTTTATTTGATATGACATTGATATTTTTGAATTATTATTATTATTATTTGAAACTCGATTTTGCAAGTCACTATAAAGTTATATAAGCCTTCCTTGTTCAATATTCAATGCAAAACTTGTTTGGGTAATTTGTTCAACCTTGGCCCGCGGCTTTGTTCAGTTTTAAATTTTGGCCCACTCTGTATTTGAATTTGACACCCCTGGCATAAACCATTAATAATAATCACACATTAGTTATATATTTATGAAGTCATTTATTACAAATATAAATAATATGAAACAAGATAAAACTCTTAAAAAACGCTTTTCCCCCCTCTTTTTTGCTTTTCATGACATTGGTCATGAAGACTTTTATTGGTGGTGAAAGTCCTAAAAACAGTCCCTGTTGTCTGTAAAATGTCTGTAGAATGTATACTATCCATGTATAGAGAAAATACTTCAGCCAGTGATGTAGTGGAGGGAATACAACGTGTTTGAGCCCACTGCAACAAGCCAGCTATTTGACTACCACATTCACCCAGTGTTGTATAGCTGCAACAATTATATAACAAGTTCTAAATGAAATTTGATGCATATGTTCCACAATAACTACATATGTACATTCTCTAGACATTGTAATAACAACCAAAAAATGTATAAAAGACATTTTAATTACTTGAATTTGATGAATCCAGTCCAATGAAACAAATAGATTTTATTCGAAGGAAACCTTGAGAGGTTGTGTGAGTTCATGGCCAGAAGGCGTGACTTATAAACAAATGTACGATCCAATAGCCTTGTGAGACTGAACAATAGGACCCAATGACTATGTAAATGTGGTAAAAAAATATATATAACAGATTGTTTTTTAGGATGGTTAAAGGTAATGTTGTAATTTTACAACAAGGGGTGTTACAGGGTTAATCTTTACCCCATTTTAAGAAGGGTAGTATCATTGAAAAGTGTTGCTAAACAAAGAAACAGAAAACAATGGTTTTTTAGTGACAGTGTATTTTAATTGATTAAATTCATGAAATTAGCTTTGAAAGTGACAGACAATTTGAGGAAACAAGGCTGGTCGGACTCGGCAATCAGCGGCTCCAAAAAAATCGGTGTGCGAATCGATCATTTGAAAGAATTATTTGGCAGACTCACATGTAAATGTATAACTTGTATTATAATAGGAATTCCATGGAACACTTTATTCACCGTAGATGTTTGGCAGGGGATGTGCAGTACAAGCCAAAACTTTGGACACACCATCTCATTCAATGTGTTTTCTTTATTTTCATGACTATTTACGTTGTAGATGGTCACTGAAGGCATCACAACTATGAATGAACACATGTGGAGTTATGTACTTAACAAAAAAAGGTGAAATAACTGAAAACATGTTTTATATTCTAGTTTCTTCAAAATAGCCACCCTTTGCTCTGATCACTTTTTCGCACACTCTTGGCATTCTCTCGATGAGCTTCGAGAGATAGTCACCTGAAATGGTTTTCACTACACAGGTGTCATCGTTTTGATGCCTTCAGTGACAATCTACAATGTAAATAGTCATAAAAATAAAGAAAACACATTGAAATGAGAAGGTGTGTCCAAACTTTTGGCCTGTACTGTATGTCAAGTGTAAACTTGACAAATGTTGTCAGAGCTTTGTGGTGCGAGTACTGGTTGAATCGGAAAATGTCAATATTCTGAACAAAAATATAAAGGCAACACTTTTGTTTTTGCTCCCATTTTTCACGAGTTGAATTTAAATTTCTAAAACTTTTTACTATATACACAAAATACCTATTCTAAATCTGTGTTAGTGAGCATTTCTTCTTTGCCAAGATAATCCATCCCACCTCACGGGTGTGGCATATCAAGACGCTGATTAAACAGCATGATTATTGCACAGGTGTGACTTCGGCTGCCCACAATAGTGTGATCAATCTGTTTTTTTTTTAGATTAATAATTTGACAGCACTAGATAAAACCAATGGAATGTCCATATATTGCAGCGATTAACTCTGTTATTGAAGCGCAACAAATTTGAAAATACTTATAGCATAACAGGTTTCTAGAAAGAACGCTACGAGCCCATCGAAAACAAGTAGTGGACAACAAACAGCGCTGGCGAACTATTTTAGCAAATTAATCGTGATTAATCCAAATTCAAGAAGAAAGAATAAGAAAATAATCATTTGACAATACTGAATAAAACATTTTAAAAACTGGATACAAAATGACTTGTACACGTGCAACGAGTAAGATAGTAGACGGCTTAAAAATAAGATATGTATCTCTTTTGAACTGTCTATTGATCATTCAATCAATCAATGTTTATTTATATAGCCCTAAATCACAAGTATCTCAAAGGGCTGCACAAGCCACAACGACATCCTCGATTCAGAGCCCACATAAGGGAAAGGAAAAACTCACAACCCAGTGGGATGTCAATATGAATGACTATGAGAAACCTTGGAGAGGACCGCAAATGTGGGTGACCCCCCCGACCCCTCTAGGGGACACCGGATGCAAGGGCCGTCGAGTGGGTCTTGCATAATATTGTGAAAGTCCAGTCCATAGTGGATCTAACGAAATAATGAGAATCCAGTCCATAGTGGATCTAACTAAATAATGAGAGTTCATGTCCCCAACCGATGCACAGGCGAGCGGTCCACCCCAGGTCCCGACTCTGGACAGCCATCACTTTCGACAATTTCGGAAGACGATGGCATATGTTCAAGGATTCCAAAGG
Organism: Nerophis lumbriciformis; assembly: GCF_033978685.3. Taxonomy (NCBI): domain Eukaryota; kingdom Metazoa; phylum Chordata; class Actinopteri; order Syngnathiformes; family Syngnathidae; genus Nerophis; species Nerophis lumbriciformis. Next base: position 16,657,265 of record NC_084562.2, on the reverse strand, counting down.
TTGCCTGTTGGAATGGATGGTTTGGGCAGAGCTGTGGCCACTCAGACTTTGGCATTTTCTAAATTGAATTGCGAATTGGATAACATCTTGGAGAAGCTCTCCGCTCTGCAAGGCAAATTTATGATCAATTGAGCAGACAAATCTTTGGAATGTGTTTGCTCGCCCTAACCAAAGTACCATACGTATCTACAATACGGCTCCCTCTGCATTGACCTTGGCAATACCCACGTACTAGATACATGTGTTTTAAAAAAAAATGGGTTCTTGTAAATTGTGAATCAATAAACAATCATAACAATCAAACAAAAATGCACATTGCATGGTAACCATTTTGTTTTGGCACACAGAATGGCCACAGCAGACATAAAAAACTTGGAGGAAGATTTCAGGCAGCAGAATAAGAGCTGCTTCATCCTGGGAGCCTCTGGGGAAACTGGCATGGTGTTGCTTCAAGACTTGCTAAAGCGCAACATCTTCTCCAAGATCACCCTCATTGGGAGGAGACAGCTCTCCTTTGAGGACAAAGCATACGAAAATCTGGTCAGTTGACCAACCGGCAATCTTTGTTGCGGTGGGCGTGCATAATGTCTGCTATTTTCTTCACTTTGTCACATTTTCCGTCTTCAGGTCCAAGAAGTGGTGGACTTTGAGAAGCTCGATGATTACGCTGCTGCTTTCCAGGGTCATGATGTTGGCTACTGCTGCCTGGGAACGACCAGGGCCAAAGCCGGGGCTGTGAGTTCATCATCATCGTTTCTTTTTATTCCTATCACGAAAATGCAGATATACAAGCCACGTACAGTTCACACTAGGAATGTCCGATAATATCGGACTGCCGATATTATCGGCCGATAAATGCTTTAAAATGTAATATCGGAAATTATCGGTATCTGTTTCAAAAAGTAAAATGTATGACTTTTTAAAACGCCGCTGTGTACACGGATGTAGGGAGAAGTACAGAGCTCCAATAAACCTTAAAGGCACTGCCTTTGCGTGCCGGCCCAGTCACATAATATCTATGGCTTTTCACACACACAAGAGAATGCAAGGCATACTTGGTCAACAGCCATACAGGTCACACTGAGGGTGGCCGTATAAACAACTTTAACACTGTTACAAATATGCGCCACACTGTGAACCCACACCAAACAAGGATGACAAACACATTTCGGGAGAACATCCGCACCGTAACACAACATAAACACAACAGAACAAATACCCAGAATCTCTTGCAGCACCAACTCTTCCGGTACACTACAATATACACCCCCCCGCTACCCCCTACCCCCCGTACCCCACCCACCTCAACCTCCTCATGCTCTCTCAGGGAGAGCATGTCCCAAATTCCAAGCTGCTGTTTTGAGGCATGTTAAAAAAAATAATGCACTTTGTGACTTCAATAATAAATATGGCAGTGCCATGTTGGCATTTTTTTTTCATAACTTGAGTTGATTTATTTTGGAAAACCTTGTTACATTGTTTAATGCATCCAGCGGGGCATCACAACAAAATTAGGCATAATAATGTGTTAATTCCACGACTGTATATATCGGTATCGGTTGATATCGGAATCGGTAATTAAGAGTTGGACAATATCGGATATCGGCAAAAAAGCCATTATCAGACATCGCTAGTTCACACTTTCATTGTTTTTTGTTGTTGTTTTTTTATACATTTCCATGATCAGAAAGGAGCAGATGGAAGAATAATGTTCTTATATTTATCTGCCCCCTTTTTTAACACAAATTATTTTAGACTTTATCACTGTTCCCTCCACCAACACCCGAACTCCAACATACTTTTTAATTTTTCTTTAAGTATTTTCACAATGACACGTCCAATCAAAATCAATAATCAGTTAGATATAATGCCAGTTGTCTCTTTTTTGTAACACTTTTTAATTTAGAAAATATTCTTGCAACTTTTATTCTTTCTTTAGAGAATTCCATGCTTTCACACCAGCAACAGACAAGCACATTTGTTTCAAATTTGTTCCCGCTCTTGGATGTTTAAAGTCATACGGCCTTCTGTGATTCTCATTTTCAGACGTGAACACGAATAACTTTTGTAAGTCCTTTGGAAGAACTTTATTTCCAGCTTTGAACATCACTAATAGAGTATGCAATTATACAATGTATTTTAGTATTAATAATCCTGACCTAATGAAGAGTGGATTTGTGTGGTCTCTATATCCTACTTTAAAAATAATACGAATTGCTCTTTTCTGTAAAAGAAGTAAAGGCATTATGTTGCTGCGATATGTATTACCCCATATTTCTGCACAATAATTGAAATAAGGTAGAATAATTGAGCAATATAAAATTCTCATTGTATTATACGGGAGACTGTATTTAAAGGGGAACATCATCACCAGACCTATGTAAGCGTCAATATATACCTTGATGTTGCAGAAAAAAGACCATATATTTTTTTAACCGATTTCCGAACTCTAAATGGGTGAATTTTGGCGAATTAAACGCCTTTCTATTATTCGCTCTTGGAGCGATGACGTCACAACGTGACGTCACATCGGGAAGCAATCCGCCATTTTCTCAAACACCGAGTCAAATCAGCTCTGTTATTTTCCGTTTTTTCGACTTTTTTCCGTACCTTGGAGACATCATGCCTCGTCGGTGTGTTGTCGGAGGGTGTAACAACACGAACAGGGACGGATTCAAGTTGCACCAGTGGCCCAAAGATGCGAAAGTGGCAAGAAATTGGACGTTTGTTCCGCACACTTTACCGACGAAAGCTATGCTACGACAGAGATGGCAAGAATGTGTGGATATCCTGCGACACTCAAAGCAGATGCATTTCCAACGATAAAGTCAAAGAAATCTGCCGCCAGACCCCCATTGAATCTGCCGGACTGTGTGAGCAATTCAGGGACAAAGGACCTCGGTAGCACGGCAAGCAATGGCGGCAGTTTGTTCCCGCAGACGAGCGAGCTAAACCCCCTGGATGTCTTGGCTCACACCGTCCCTTATGCCACCGAAGATGATCAAGAGAAGAATATCGACCCTAGCTTCCCTGGCCTGCTGACATCAACTCCAAAACTGGACAGATTAGCTTTCAGGAAAAGAGCACGGATGAGGGTATGTCTACAGAATATATTAATTGATGAAAATTGGGCTGTCTGCACTCTCAAAGTGCATGATGTTGCCAAATGTATTTCATATGCTGTAAACCTAGTTCATAGTTGTTAGTTTCCTTTAATGCCAAACAAACACATACCAATCGTTGGTTAGAAGGCGATCGCCAAATTCGTCCTCGCTTTCTCCCGTGTCGCTGGCTGTCGTGTCGTTTTCGTCGGTTTCGCTTGCATACGGTTCAAACCGATATGGCTCAATAGCTTCAGTTTCTTCTTCAATTTCGTTTTCGCTACCTGCCTCCACACTACAACCATCCGTTTCAATACATGCGTAATCTGTTGAATCGCTTAAGCCGCTGAAATCCGAGTCTGAATCCGAGCTAATGTCGCTATAGTTCGCTGTTCTATGCGCCATGTTTGTTTGTGTTTGCATCACTATGTGACGTCACAGGAAAATGGACGGGTGTATATAACGATGGTTAAAATCAGGCACTTTGAAGCTTTTTTAGGGATATTGCGTGATGGGTAAAATTTTGAAAAAAACTTCGAAAAATAAAATAAGCCACTGGGAACTGATTTTTAATGGTTTTAACCCTTCTGAAATTGTGATAATGTTCCCCTTTAACTTTGTTCAAAATAAATACGCTTTTAGATACCTTATTTTTCACATGCAATATATGAGCTTTCCATGTCAACTTTTCATGACCCCAAGAAATCTGATTTCAGACACCTTCTCAATTTTCACATTGTTTATGGATAAACTAACTTATTTGACATTGACATTGAAAGAAGTTTATTTCGGTCATATAATCAACCATCAACCATTTTGTGTGATCAGTTTAACAGTACAGATTATACATATTCAACAATCATACACATTTACACACACAAAGAAAAGAAAATGAATGACCGAAAAAGGAATAGGCTGAAGCCAAAGCTTATATTTGCCTATCTTATACCTTCACTGAAAATTAGATTACCTGGAACATCAACGTTCAAAAAATCAATGGGAAGAAAGTAGGGCTGAAACCTAATTTGATAATCGATTAATATGTCGATTATTACTTCGATTAATCGATTAATAATCGGATAGAAGAGACAAACTACATTTCTATCCTTTCCAGTATTTTATTGAAAAACAACAGCATACTGGCACCATATTTATTTTGATTATTGTTTCTCAGCTGTTTGTAAATGTTGCAGTTTATAAATAAAGGTTTATATATATATTTAAAAAAAAATTAGAAAAAAAAGAAGTAGCCTCTGCACATGTGCATAGCATAGATCCAAAGAATCGATGACTAAATTAATCGCCAATTATTTTTATAATCGATTTAATCGATTAGTTGTTGCAGCCCCAGAAGAAAGTAATCGTTGCTATATTTTATAATTTTCCATTATTTCACCTTTCAAGGCTTTCTTAAACCTTAACAAAGAACTACATGTCTTCAACTCATCACTGAGCTTGTTCCACTATTTAAAAATACCTAAAACTGAAAAAAAAAACAACCTAAAACTGAAATACATTTGTATTTTATATTCCTTCTTACTCTACATATTTCAAAAATCAATATCCCCCGTAAAGTATAGTTTTCTCCTCTTAATTTAAATAACCTAAGACTACAAGCTGGAAGGCTGTTGTTCTTTACTCGAAACATAATTTCCACTGCTTTTAAAAACACAATATCTGAACATTTTAACACGTTAGAACTTATAAATAATGGATTGCTATGTTCATAGTAGCACGCTTTGTGTATTATTCTAATGACCCTTTTTTGAAGTTTAATTATTGGGTCTACGTTTGTTTTATAAACATTTCCCCAAACTTCAACACAATATGTTAAATGTGGAAAAATAAAAGAATAATATAACATATGCAGACATTTCTTATTCAGCATGTGTCCTTACTTTATAAAGAATAGCAATGGATTTGGATATTTTTCCCTTTATATATTCAATATGCGGTTTCCAACATAATTTATGATCAATTATTATTCCCAAGAATTTAGTTTCATATACTCTATCAATTTCTCCTTGATTTAATTTGAATTTTGCTTCACAATTTGTCCTTGCACCACTAAACACCATCAAACAACTTATTAATATCAAACTTCTACCTTTCTTTTTTTTACTGAAGACCATACATTTAGTATTTTCCAAATTTAAAGATAATTTATTTAAATCAAACCACAATTTTAGTTGAACCATTTCCTCTTCAATACTATCGGCTAAGTTTTTCAAGTCATCTCCTGAACAGTATAAATTTGTATCGTCTGCGAATAATACGTACTGTAAAATTTTCGAAACCTCACATATATCATTTATACATAAAATAAAAACTTTGGGTCCTAAAATCGTTAAATGTACTGCCACACTGCATTTATTAATAATTACAATTATTGCTCATTTTGTGTCTTTCTGGTTCCAGGCAGGATTCATCCGAGTTGACCATGACTATGTTGTCAAGTCTGCTGAGCTGGCGAAAGCTGGAGGCTGCGCACAATTTCATCTGCAGTCTTCCAGAGGCGCTGATAAAAACAGCAGCTTCCTCTACCTCAAAGTGAAGGTGGTGCACATTTAGGCAGAAATAATCTTATCCTCTCTCGCCATTATCTCTTTCTTTCTCATCAAATATTGTCATTATTTGTGCATTCCTAAAAATAATGGGTTTCCTTCCAGGGAGAAGTGGAAGCAGATATACAGGCACTGGATTTTGACAGATATGCCATTTACAGACCTGGGTAAGTTAGCACTGAGTGAATACATCATATGGTAAGAAATAAAGTCCTAACCAAATACATAAGAAAAGACTGAGAAAATAATACCTGACGAAAAATAAGATTTACATACAATTTTGTAGTGCCAAAATATTAAACTAAATTGATAATAGATCATGAAAACTATGTTTTTTAATGTAAGTGCAAATTAAAATACAGGTTCACGACTTAAGTCCTATTTTTTGCGCTTAAGAAACCTCTGTGACTTTTTATCTCCAGACTTCTTCTGTTTGTTTGATATTTCCATTACTGCCACAAGTGGTGGAAAAGGGTATTACAACCGAGTACCTCTATGGACTACGGCTGAGAAGCAGATGTGTTTTGACAGCCCTTTAGGGGGCGCTCGCGGCCTGACAATGGGCCCTATGGTTAAGAAGCACTGCTCTAATGTTACAACCAATGTTCCCTCTAAGGTGCGCGCCTGTGCAATTGTGCACTGCTCAAGCGTTCTCTGCGCACGGCAAATCTATGCCACGCACAAAATCAAATAAAAAAATAAGCGCATAACAATTTTCGACACAACACGGACACGACAGAGAAAACAGTTTGTTCAAATATTGTAACGTCTGTCGAGACGCTTTGAGGACATGAATTCCATCCATCAATTTACTGAGCAAAACTCTTTATTGTCGGCCATAAACACATCACCAAAACATTAGTAAAAAAAATGATATCTAGCAAAACTGGTCATTTTCTGCAGTACAAACCATACCAAAAGCAACTTTGTTATATCAACAGCAGCCGCTCGCTCTTTCTCACTTGCGCCAACACATGCACATATGGCACTTTGCCAGTGATACGTTTACAGCCACACAAAAAGTCGGACAACTCCAACACCACACTTAAAGTGTTATTCCAGGTCGTTACACTATGATTTACCAATCAAATGTGTGCTTATTCTAGTGTCATTTATTAGGAATCTTAACTTATAAATATTAATCATGAAATGCTGTTAGTATATTAAATAAATACTAATAAAAATATTAGAGATGTCCGATGATATCGGCCGATAAATGCGTTAAAATGTAATATCGGAAATTATCAGTATCGGTTTTTTTTGTTTGTTTTTTTTGTTTTTTTTTGTTTTTTTTAAATTAAATCAACATAAAAAACACAAGATACACTTACAATTAGTGCACCAACCCAAAAAACATCCCTCCCCCACTCATTCACACTCATTCACACAAAAGGGTTGTTTCTTTCTGTTATTAATATTCTGGTTCCTACATTATATATCAATATATATCAATACAGTCTGCAAGGGATACAGTCCGTAAGCACACATGATTGTGCGTGCTGCTGGTCCACTAATAGTACTAACCTTTAACAGTTAATTTTACTCATTTTCATTAATTACTAGTTTCTATGTAACTGTTTTTATATTGTTTTACTTTCTTTTTTATTCAAGAAAATGTTTTTAATTTATTTATCTTACTTTATTTTATTAATTTTTTTTAAAAGTACCTTATATTCACCATACCCGGTTGTCCAAATTGGGCATAATAATGTGTTAATTCCACGACTGTATATATCGGTTGATATCGGTATTGGTTGATATCGGTATCGGTAATTAAAGAGTTGGACAATATCGGAATATCGGATATCGGCAAAAAGCCATTATCGGACATCCCTAAAAAATATTTTTTTTTACAAACAGGAAGTTGCAGGAATGTACACATGATCCCCTGCTTACATCTCATTGTGCAACATGTGAATGTCTTAATGGGAACTAAATACAATGTCTGAAAGGGGTGCAAATTATTTCCAAAGCAGAACCTCCACCCAGACAAAGAATACAAGTACACAGTTCATGAAAAACAATATTTTTTGTTACTGTCATTGTTAGTGGGCCTAAACACTTATATTCGAAAATAACCTCATGGAAATGACTGCTGTCATTTGATTATAATAATAAGAGAATGTTGTCTGTCTATCTGTGTTGGCCCTGCGATGAGGTGGGGACTTGTCCAGGGTGTACCCCGCCTTCCGCCCGAATGCAGCTGAGATAGGCTCCAGCACCCCCCGCGACCCCGGAAGGGACAAGCGGTAGAAAATGCTTGGATGGATGGAGATTGAACTTGTTATTTAGTCAGGCTTGGGACAGGTGTGCTGCTGGTGTAGCCACAGTGTGCACGTCTGATGTTGCTCACATGGGCTCCACTGAATGCTCAGGGAGTTTTTGCGTTTGCTCACACACATGAACAATTAGAGGGAACATTGGTTTCAGGGTTTTGTAAAAAAAAACAAAAAAACATGACATATATTTAAAGACAAATATTTCTGTTATTACCAGGGCTGTCAAACCTTTAATCGTGATTGATCACATTTTTTCCATAGTTAAATTATAATTAAAAGTCATTAATCGCAAATACAAGTGGACAGTTTGTTTGATTTTTGCAAATGTTTGTTTATTAAACATGCTTTTAAAACAGCTCAACACAAAATGGGCACAAACACTCTTAAAGAAAGGCCGCCATTCATAAATATGAATTGTAACCATTGCATGTGGCTATTGTTTACAATGGTATGACATGCGACACTGCAACTTACCGGTCATAGGAAACATAATCATGCGTCATTTTTCAAAGTCTTATCATCTGCTGTCCTCCCGTTGCTTCCAACAGGGTTTTGCTGGTTGACCGTCAGGAGGTTCGTCCTAGCGAGTGGCTGGCCAGGAAGTTCTTTGGTGCCGTCAGTGCGGTTTCCTCCTCGTCCATGTGCATCCCCATCCAAGCGGTGGCCAAAGCGATGGTGTCAAATACTCTGCTACGTCCCGAGCAGAAGGTTGAGGTCCTGGAGAACAAAGCCATCAGCACTCTGGGAAGTGAAAGTGATAAGAAGTAACTCTTAGGTGAGATTAGTTTCATTACGTATTTTAGGTTGGCGACATACTGCTCAGGGTCATTTCATCCTCATGTCTGTGTTTTCTGCATTGAAATATTTAAATGAGGGATATAAACCCACTTTATTCTACATTTTTCACAATATATTCTTCATACAATGCCTTAAACGTTGCCATTTTTACATGCAAGTGTATTATTATTGTGTTGGTTAAATATAAAAAGGTGGGTCGACATCTAACTCTTGTTTTTGCTTTGTCTGGTCATGTGAATTTTGTGCAAAGCGTCATATGAAAATAACATTTTGAATTGTATGTTTTCTACTACTGTACCGCACCTATTAAAATAATAATTATATGAGCCTTAATTAAGGATAAACTCATAACTCTTGTGTTGTGGCGCCCTCTTGTGACCAAATGTTTAACTTCACCTGCAACGTTTCTCAAATTGCTCCCAAGTCATATATCAAATGTTCAGAAAATGCAAATTTAATTGTTATCCATCCATCTATTTTCTACCGCTTGTCCCTCTCGGGTCGCGGGGGGTGCTGGAGCCTATTCGTATCTAATTTATTGTAGATTCATCTAATTAAATATATGATAATGCCTCCTACAAATACAGTTTGATTGACTGATTGAGACTTTTGTTAGTAGATTGCACAGTACAGTACATATTCCGTACAATTGACCACTAAATGGTAACACCCGAATAAGTTTTTCAACTTGTTTAAGTCGGGGTCCACGTTAATCAATTCATGTAACAATTCATGTAACACGGTAAGCTCTAATAAAAATGTTTAACTTTGTTGTCTGTGTATCAGAATGCAAAAAAGTGTTTATTTGCCATAATGAGATTCTGAGAAGGTCCATTTATTTTTCTTGAGCCAGTCAAATGTTGCAACAGCGTTGTTTACCTTGCACTTGGAAACTGACACACTCAAATCTGCAACAAATTCTAACCATGGGCCTCTTAATGAACTAGAAAAGCACTCAGACTGCAAAAAAAAAGTCATGAATCTTGACAGTAAGAGTAAGCCCTCTTGTCAGTCATCCACTGTCTTTGCCCCTGTAGGTGGAGGCGGGGACGAGCAATCATATAGCAGAAATTGAGATTTGTAATGTAGTTAAAATTATTCAGATCGGTCCCAAAATGTTATAAGTTGGGGGGTTTTTTTTTATCTCATTGTGTGCATTTCCTGGAAAAAATAAAGTCTGTCCAAAACATTTTATGTTATGTTGCTAACTGAAAAACAACCAAACCCCAATGATTACATATTTTAATACACTAAAACCACTTCAGTTTAATACAAGAATATATGCAAAGCTGTTTAAATAATTGCAATAGTTGTTATTGTCAGTGTGATATCTTGTTCAAACATTTAATTTTTTTTCTTCTATTTTTTAAAATGGCCCAATCCTCCTTGGTTACATCTAATGTTTAATTTCATTTGTAGAACATCTGTTGGGGGAGCAATAGAATTTGAAATGACGACTGGGCCGCACTTTGGGCACCTTTCTCGCAGGATGTGTATTGTTTAGATCAGTGGTTCTCAACCTTTTTTCAGTGATGTACCCCCTGTGAACATTTTTTTAATTCAAGTACCCCCTAATCAGAGCAAAGCATTTTTGGTTGAAAAAAAGAGATAAAGAAGTAAAATACAGCACTATGTCATCAGTTTCTGATTTATTAAATTGTATAACAGTGCAAAATATTGCTCATTTGTAGTGGTCTTTCTTGAACTATTTGGAAAAAAAGATATACAAATAACTAAAAACTTGTTGAAAAATAAACAAGTGATTCAATTAATCAATAAAGATTTCTACACATAGAAGTAATCATCAACTTAAAGTGGATTGTAATAGAGATCCATCTGGATTCATGAACTTAATTCTAAACATTTCTTCACAAAAAAAGAAATCTTTAACATCAATATTTATGGAACATGTCCACAAAAAATCTAGCTGTCAACACTGAATATTGCATTGTTGCATTGTAATGAATGGAATAGCCTACTTGATTTGATGTTCAGTTTATGAACTTACATTCATATTTTGTTGAAGTATTATTCAATAAATATATTTATAAATGATTTTTGAATTGTTGCTATTTTTAGAATATTTAAAAAAAAATCTCACGTACCCCTTGGCATACCTTCAAGTACCCCCAGGGGTACGCGTACCCCCATTTGAGAACCACTGGTTTAGATAACAAAAAAACATTTATATTTTCATTTTCCAGAGAACTGTTGCAAAAAGCTTACAAACAATATATCTATTGGGCTGTTTTGTGTTTTTCAAAGAGACTGCCCCACTAACGACATCAAAGCAATATTTTCAACAATAAGAGCACAAAAATGTAATCAACTCGCACAGCTAGAAATATTACCACAGTCTCGTTTTTTTTCTTGTTACCTTCAAAGACTTGCGGTCAAAGGTGGTTGCCATAGTAACCAAGGCAATCAGTCCAAATGAAGAACAGTTGAGGGAGTTTACGTGTGGTTTAAATGAGAGTATGTTCAGCTCTGCTAAAACTGCATAGAGAATGGCTCCTGTGGATGTAATGAGGTAAACAAGACTATAAAAATGTTTTACTTTTATTGCTTACTCTTGTGTTCATTCTGCAGGTTCTTTGTGCTCTGTTTTTGGTTCCTCCTGGTCGGTCATGTGAACTGCAGAACCACACATAAAGGTCATTCTTGGTTAACTAAATAGCAGCCTATAGGTTGTATTGAAATGATTGATTGTGTTTGTGTAGGTGACTTGTTGCATAACCAGGCAGGAGAGTTCGATGTGGACTTCCGCAGTGACCCCCCTGACCGTGAACCGTGGCCTTTTGGTTTAAGTAGACTGACATTGGGTCGCAGGATGCCACGCCGGCAAATTGGCGGCTTTAACAACTCTAAAAGAGAATCCGAAACTCTTCATCCTCGCACATTTTCAAGGAAGGTTCCAAAAGGTCAACTATTTCAATCCGGCTTCAACCCACCTGGTCGGAAACAGGCCTCGTTTTCTGATAACAAGTTTCCTAGATTAGGTTCCTATTCTGTAATTGGTGCAGGTCAGTTTGCCTCACGTCGTTCTGAGAAGCAGAAAGCTCCGGTTGGTGTTTACTCACACGGCAGTGCATCCCAGTCCAACACCAGACCCTATGCTAGACTCGCCAAACCTGTCAGCAACAAGGTGAGCTCCATAGTCAAAGGGCTAACTGTGGGCAACCAGATGTCCGCTCAAACAGTTTTTATCAGTGATAGGAAGTCTAAAGGAAGGGGATACACCCATGTCCGACATTTCAAGCCTTGGTTGGACAGAACGGAACCGAGCTCTGGCTCTGGAAACGTGAAGTTCCGAAACCAGAATAAGGGACGCCCGGATTCAACAAGAGTAAGCGGGACAAATATCTATTATCAATCCGTAGACAACCAGTTTATCAGATGGCTTTCTCTACCCAAACAAGTCGCAGTCCAAGGCAAGTTCCAACCTTTCCAAAGACTTTCTCATCCCCCAACTGTGATCCATCCTTCCAGTGAAAAAACTCTTCTTCCTACCACTTCACTTCCTGTTCCTGTTAATGCTACTACTGGTGGAACAGTTGTCCCTCTTACCACTGTAGCGATGAAGACTACACCGTATTCGACGCACAGCGAGACTCTCCTACCTCAATCAACAGAAGCTCCTTCCGAACTTCAAACAAAACAAAACAAAGATGTTGGTACAACTACTTTTGAGCAGACATGGATTGAACACACAGATGTTACAGATAAGTAAACACGAGCCACGTCAGAGGTATGTTTTGGTACTGAGTTATTGCAACAACTGGCAATGCTTGTGAATTTGGTGGTTATGTGAACCGAGTCCTAACATTTGCTGGTTTTTACATGCACGGTGTTGGGTACCACTGATTTGAACCAGTTTTCTGTGATTAAACCGCTTTTGAGTGTCCTTAAGTCACTGTAATGTGTGTAGGAACCAAGCTCTAGTCTCCTGCCTTTTTTTTAAATAAAACATTGCATTTACTATATGGGACTTTGTACTTAAAAAAAACAAAAACTGCTGATTGAGCAGCAACCAAGTCAACTGGAATGGACTCCAGCTCACCTGCAACCCATCGAGGAAAATGGAAGGATTGTTTCAAGCTGAGACAAGTTTTCCTAATCCTTGCTTAGTTTTAATTGTGCTTAATTTCACATTTTTTCACCTACATTCTTTTGGAAATATTTGGTGTTTTTGCTAGTAAGTCATAGTTTAAATAAATGAGAATATAATGATGGTCATCTGTTATTTTTGGACTGAATTAGATTTTCTTCACATATGTCTCTTTGAGGAATAAACATCGTTGCAGATGTCAATACAGAGTCATACCAAAGACTATAAAAATGGGACCCATTACTAGTGATGGGTTGATGAGGCGTCATGAAGCGTTTCGACACATTGCAAAACTGTATTGATACTGTGTCACTAAATACTGACATCTGCTGGACATTAAAAATCCCTACAGGCAGCCTATGGACCGACTCAACTGACACTGATTTTATGACCTAGTATATACAATAATATAAACCAAGTCATTGTATTTCATTTAGGATTATTTAATATCTTCATTTAAATAAAAATATATTTTTATCTTTTTTAGATACAGTCAAGAAATAATGTGAACATGTATCATAACATGGAAATCTAAGAGAACGTGTTGTGAATGAGGATGCTTGTGGACTGGGTATTTTTATTTATTTTTTACACATTTTTATAAATAAAAACTGTTTTTCCAACGTATTACATTTTAGACGATTTCTCTTCTTAGTTATTATTTTTCCGGCTGTAGAAAAGACCCGCTCACAGGGCACAGAGGAGGCGGGAGTGCGACACAGTTCGCGTATCGGTCACGTGACCAAAACAGCTCATGATCGGTCACGTGACTTTCTAAAAGCGGTATGCGCACCGACACAGGGTTTTGCTCTATGAGCTCGGCGCATGCGCCGATGCATCGGTGTTGCCGGACCCATCACTACCCATTACCTCCCTGCTTGGCACTCAGCATCAAGGGTTGGAATTGGGGGGGTTAAATCCCAAAAATGATTCTCTAGCGCGGCCACTGCTGCTGCTCCCCTCACCTCACAGGGGGTCAAATGCAGAGGGTAATTTAACCACACCTAGTGTGTGTGTGTGACAATCAGTGGTACTTTAACTTTCTTTTTAAACTTTAATACAACAAAATGCAATACAGGAGACAAATGTAATAATTGCAGTTTATGGGGATTAAAAGAAATACAGGCTTGTTCCAATGTTTATATATATATATATATATATATATATATATGTATATATATGTATATATATATATATCCTTCCTTGGGGACAGCGTGGCGCGCAACCTGAGGGTTCTTGGTTCGATCCCCACCTTCTACCAACCTCGTCACGTCCCTTGTGTCCTTGAGCAAGACACTTCACCCTTGCTCCTGATGGGTCGTGGTTAGGGCCATCAGTGTGTGAATGGGTGAATGTGGAAATAGCGTCAAAGCGTTTTGAGTACCTTGAAGGTAGAAAAGCCTCATCACTTAGTGCAGGGTCAATCAAAGCCATGATTAAAGCCAACCTGGGCTTTCATATTGACAGTGATTTTTGAATTGGACTGTCAGATTGGCACAGTGGTGAAAGCCAGCTTTTTATTATTTACGTCAGCTGGCCAAGGTTAAAAACCTTCTTTCTAGGCAACAGTTAGAGACAGTAATCCATGCCTTTATCACATCTCGGCTGGATTACTGTAACTCTTTTGTATTTTGGAATTAGTCAGTCCTCCCTCACACGTCTGCAGCTGGTCCAAAATGCAGCTGCCCGACTTTTAACAAACGCAAGAAAAAGAGAGCACATTACTCCTGTTTTAGCCTCCCTTCACTGGCTGCCTGTGTCTTTTAGAGCCCATTTTAAAATTATCTTACTCGTTTTTAAATGCTTATGTGGTCTTGCCCCACCGTACCTCTCTGAGCTGCTCCACCTTAATGGTTCCTCAGGTCAGCTGATCATGGAGGTACCCAAATCAAAGCGCAAGCTCAGAGGGGACAGGGCGTTCTCTGTTGCGGGTCCCAAACTCTGGAACGATCTCCCTCTCCATGTGAGACACTTTTTAACTTTTCAGAATCAGAATCAGAATCAGCTTTATTGTCATTACGCAGGGTAACGAGATTGAGGCCGTTCCATACAGTGCGATGTGTGCATGCTAGAAAAACAATGTGTAAATATATAAAAATATAGAAGTGCAATAGGGTGGAATTAATATATTAAAAAAAACAGGGTGGTTGGTGGAATGGGTTATTGCACCGAAGAGAAGGCAGTTATGAGGGACAATGGGGCAGCCCGTTCAGGATGGTTATGGCCCTGGGGAAGAAGCTGTTCTTTAGCCTGTTTGTTTTGGTTTTAATGCACCTGTAGCGCTTCCCAGAGGGCAGCAGGTGGAACAGGTCAGAGCCAGGGTGGGTGCTGTCCTTGATGATGGCACTGGCTCTGTTGAGGCAGCGGGAGGTGTAGATGTCCGTCAGAACATTAACTGTTTTTAACCTTTTAACTGCTTTTTATCTAACAAATTGTTCTTAGGGTAATTTGTATTTGCTTTTTCACTGTGTATTTTTACTTCTGTTTTAAATGTTATTTTTCAGTATGTCCTTTGCCTCTATTTCTTCGTGGTGTACAGCCCTTTGTTCTTCAACTGTGCGTGTTTTTAAAGGGCTTTATAAAAAAAAGTTGGTATGGTATTACAAAGTCTTACAATAATACATTAAATATGAACGGTGGGAACATTAAACTAAGTGAAATATTTCGAAATTAAAGCTAAAATATACTGGAAAAAGGGGAGGGGGGAAGAAACTGGCTTTGAGCGTTCACCTCTTATTTTGTTGTGTTTTAGCGACATCTTGTGGTAGTGTGTTGGAAGCGCCACCTCGTGACGTCATCACGCCGACCGGAAGTATTCTGAAAACAAGGCAAACATCATGGCGGAGCGCGCAGACACACGTGGGTTCATTCAAAGAGTGGATAAAATAGGAGATAACGCGACTTAATATATATTTTTAACATAATTAAACTTATAAGCATTTTAAGTTCATGTTTTGTACTGCGCGAGGTGTAACGTTAACGGTGGTAACTAACAGTATTGTGTTGTAAGTACAGATGCCGGTGCTGATGTGGAGGACATGCCTGAGCTGTCAGACGGCGATGACGACTTCGGTGACGACGAAGAGCAATGGCAGTGGATGGAGGATCATGACGCCAGTCCACACGTCACCTGTTTGTTCTGTGACAGGTGAGGAAGACTCTTCAACTGTTTGAGAGACAAAGTAATAATAGGAATAATGTAACAAGTACAGATGTCCGATAATGGCTTTTTTGCCGATATCCTATCTTGTCCAACTCTTAATTACCGATTCCGATATCAGCCGATATATACAGTCGTGGAATTAACACATTATTATGCCTAATTTTGTTGTGATGATTGATTGATTGATTGAGACTTTTATTAGTAGGTTGCACAGCAAAGTACATATTCCGTACAATTGACCACTAAATGGTAACACCCGAATACGTTTTTCAACTTGTTTAAGTCGGGGTCCACTTAAATTGATTAATGATACAGATATATACTATCATATATACTATCATCATAATACAGTCATCACACAAGATAATCATCAGGGTGTATACATTGAATTATTTACATTATTTACAATTCGGGGTGTGGAGGGAGGGGGCGGGGGCTTAGGTTTGGTTGTTATCATCAGTCATCAACAATTGAGAACAGAGAAATGGATAGTGAAATTAGTTAGTAAATTAATAGTAAGTCTGACTTGGTAGGATATTTACAGCAAGTAGTGGACATAGAGAGAAAGAGAGAGAGAGAGAGAGATCAGAAGGCATAAGAAAAATATCTGCATTTGGTTGTTTACATTTGATTATTAACAACAATCCGGGGAGGGTGTTAGTTTAGGGTTGAAGTTGCCTGGAGGTGTACTTTTATTGCGGTTTTGAAGGAGGATAGAGATGCCCTTTCTTTTATACCTGTTGGGAGCGCATTCCACATTGATGTGGCATAGAAAGAGAATGAGTTAAAGGGGAACATTATCACCAGACTTATGTAAGCGTCAATATATACCTTGATGTTGCAGAAAAAAGACCATATATTTTTTTAACCGATTTCCGAACTCTAAATGGGTGAATTTTGGCGAATTAAACGCCTTTCTATTATTCGCTCTTGATGTGACATCACGTTGTGACGTCACATCGGGAAGCAATCTGCCATTTTCTCACTTTCGTCGGTGTGTTGTCGGAGGGTGTAACAACACGAACAGGGACGGATTCAAGTTGCACCAGTGGCCCATAGATGCGAAAGTGGCAAGAAATTGGACGAAATTTGTTCAAAATACGAGGCTGTGGGGAAAGCCGACGAAATGGTCAGTCGTTTGTTCCGCACACTTTACTGACGACAGAGATGGCAAGAATGTGTGGATATCCTGCGACACTCAAAGCAGATGCTGACATCAACTCCAAAACTGGACAGATCAGCTTTCAGGAAAAGAGAGCGGATGAGGGTATGTCTACAGAATATATTAATTGATGAAAACTTTATTCATTACTCGCGGTTTTACGTAAATTATTATACATAAACTGTGTTTACCAATAATTTAGCTTAAAAACATTTTTTTTTTTCAATTAATCGAGTACATTTAATGCAGTATTTTGTGTCTATTTAGGTATGGTTAACCTGAGTGCTGAAATCGTGGAAAAATATATGTTCTTAGCGCGCCTGAAATGGGCTGTCTGCACTCTCAAAGTGCATGTTGTTGCCAAATGTATTTCATATGCTGTAAACCTAGTTCATAGTTGTTAGTTTCCTTTAATGCCAAACAAACACATACCAATCGTTGGTTAGAAGGCGATCGCCAAATTCGTCCTCGCTTTCTCCCGTGTCGCTGGCTGTCGTGTCGTTTTTGTCGGTTTCGCTTGCATACGGTTCAAACCGATATGGCTCAATAGCTTCAGTTTCTTCTTCAATTTCGTTTTCGCTACCTGCCTCCACACTACAACCATCCGTTTCAATACATGCGTAATCTGTTAAATCGCTTAAGCCGCTGAAATCCGAGTCTGAATCCGAGCTAATGTCGCTATACCTTGCTGTTCTTTCCGCCATGTTTGTTTGTATTGGCATCACTATGTGACGTCACAGGAAAATGGACGGGTGTATATAACGATGGTTAAAATCAGGCACTTTGAAGCTTTTTTTAGAGATATTGCGTGATGGGTAAAATTTTGAAAAAAACTTTGAAAAATAAAATAAGCCACTGGGAACTGATTTTTAATGGTTTTAACCCTTCTGAAATTGTGATAATGTTCGCCTACATTATTTGGGAATGTCCGGCGGGCCAGATTGAAAAGCTCAACAGGCTTCCTTAATTTTCCCAGGTCTGTCCTAGAAGCAATAGTTTACCCTAATTGAGTCAATAATTGAGGAACGACAACAACTCGGTGCAGCTCAAGTAAGTTGTTTTATTAATCTGTCTTTTTGAACCTGGACATTGTGGGTAATGTTTTAGAAACATTGTGTTTTTAAAAAAAATATTATTTTATTATTATTATTTTTTAAATTATTATTATTATTATTATTATTTTATTATTTTTGTACATTTGTTTGCAATGTAACAAGTGATCCAATTGGAGACCAAACAGCCAATCAGAGCGTACGTGTGTCCATTTCACTGATTGGTTGCCTTTTTGGCTCAAATCAAATCAAATCAACTTTATAAAGCACATTTAAAATTTACCACAGGGGTAGCCAAACATAATGCTATGCCAAAACTCGCTAGAGGCAAAGAAACTAAAGGGCAGTGGAGAGATTGAGAGAGAGGGGAAGCACAGTGGTCTGCGCAGAAAGCAGTACATATTGCATATTAATATGCATAATGGCAACTATGCAGGCACATTAATTTGGCAAAATAAATGTTTGTGTGTTCAAAATCTGCCATTGCGACCTCGACATTAAGGCACAGCTTTAACTCCTCAAAAACAAGCTCTGTGTCAAAAGAAATGTGGGCACTTCCTGGCACAGCCGCACACATTTTTGGTAGCAAACATGACGCCTCTCCTTTAGTTGGCCATACTCTCTTCATACTAGTGATGGGTCCGACAACACCGATGCATCGGCGCATGCGTCGAGCTCATAGAGCGAAACCCTGTGTCGGTGCGCGTACCGCTTTTAGAAAGTCACGTGACCGATCATGAGCTGTTTTGGTCACGTGACCGATAAGCGAACTGTGTCGCACTGACGCCTCCTCTGTGCCCTGTGAGCGGGTCTTTTCTACAGCCGGAGAAATAATAACTAAGAGAAATCGTCTAAAATGTAATACGTTGGAAAAACTTTTTATTTATTTTTTAATAAAAATGTGTAAAAAAATTAAATTAAAAAAATTCCCAGTCCACAATCATCCACAACACATTCTCCTAGATTTCCATGTTATGATACATGTTCACATTATTTATTGACTGTATCTAAAAAAGATAAAAAAATATTTTTATTTAAATGAAGATATGAAATAATCCTAAATGAAATACAATGACTTGGTTTATATTATTGTATATACTAGGGCAGGGGTCACCAACGCGTGGTCACCAGGTAGCCCGTAAGGACCAGATCAGTCGCCCGCTGGCCTGTTCTAAAAATAGCTCAAAGAGCAGCACTTACCAATGAGCTGCCTCTATTTTTTAAATTTTATTTATTTACTAGCAAGCTGGTCTCGCTTTGCTCGACATTTTTAATTCTAAAAGAGACAAAACTCAAATAGAATTTGAAAATCCAAGAAAATATTTTAAAGACTTGGTCTTCACTTGGAATAAGCGGTAGAAAATGGATGGATGGATGGGTCTTCACTTGTTTAAATAAATTCATTTATTTTTTACTTTGCTTCTTATTACTTTTAGAAATACAATTTTAGAGAAAAAATACAACCTTAAAAATTATTTTAGGATTTTTAAACAAATATACCTTTTTACCTTTTAAATTTCTTCCTCTTATTTCCTGACAATTTAAATCAATGTTCAAGTAATTTTTTTTTTAATTATTGTAAAGAATAATAAATATTTTAGCTTCTGGTTTTTCGACGAAGAATATTTGTGAAATATTTCTTCAAACTTACTATGATTAAAATTCAAAAAAATTATTCTGGCAAATCTAGAAAATCTGTAGAATCAAATGTAAATCTTATTTCAAAGTATTTTGAAATTCTTTTAAAATTTTTGTTCTGGAAAATCTAGAAGAAATACTGATTTGTCTTTGTTAGAAATATAGCTTGGTCCAATTTGTTAAATATTGTAACAAAGTGCAGATTGGATTTTAACCAATTTAAAACATGTCATCAAAATTCTAAAATGTATCTTAATCAGGAAAAATTACTAATGATGTTCCATAAATTATTTTTTTAATTTTTTCAAAAAGATTCAAATTAGCTAGTTTTTCTCTTCTTTTTGTCGGTTGAATTTTGAATTTTAAAGAGTCGAAATTGAAGATAAACTATGTTTCAAAATTTTATTTTTATTTTTTTCGTGTTTTCTCCTCTTTTAAACCGTTCAATTAAGTGTTTTTTTCATCATTTATTCTCTACAAAAAACCTTCCGTAAAAGGAAAAAAAAATGTTCGACGGAATGA
Organism: Nerophis lumbriciformis; assembly: GCF_033978685.3. NCBI lineage: Eukaryota > Metazoa > Chordata > Actinopteri > Syngnathiformes > Syngnathidae > Nerophis > Nerophis lumbriciformis. The sequence continues at coordinate 16,636,878 of NC_084562.2, read as the reverse complement.
CAGACAGAAATACCCATTTTTTATATATATATAAATTTATTTTTTTAGCTATTCTTGTTTAAATCACACTTACGTGTAACTTACAAATGACAATATATTTATTTATTTAAGTGTGTATCAAACTGGTAGCCCTTCGCATTAATCAGTACCCAAGAAGTAGTTTTTGGTTTCAAAAAGGTTGGTGACCCCTGTACTAGGGCATAAAATCAGTGTCAGTTGAGTCGGTCCATAGGTTGCCTGTAGGGATTTTTAATGTCCAGCAGATGTCAGTATTTAATGACACAGTATCGACACAGTATCAATACAGTTTTGCAATGTGTCGAAACGCTTCATGACGCCTCATCAACCCATCACTACTTCATACACACCTCTGAACTATGCAGGGTAACACTACCATCTACTGTCTGAAGTTGGAACTACAAGCCTCTGAGAGCACTATTTTAATGTAGTGGTTCAGAGCGAGGGCGGGCAGATATTCCAAAGTCTCTCTTTGTCAGACAAAACTTATTTGTGGTGGACTGTTAACTTTGTCTACCTTTTTAAGCTTAGCCCATTTTAGAAATGTTATTGCTATTTTACAACAAAATGCTGGTTTTTTTTCTTGCAGATTACTGAACTCGGTGCCTGACACCCTGCAGCATTGCACAGTAGAGCACCACATCAACCTGGTAGATGTGATAAACAAACACCGTAAGTACATAGTACATTTTTGTACTTCTGCGGGAGTTATTTCCGAGTCTAACTTATATAAGCTTATTAATAATCTCTCCTAGATGTCGATGACTACAGCTACATAAAGCTGATCAACTTTATCCGCTCAACGGTGAGTACATTGTCTTTGAGTAAAAGTGGTAAAACTGTATTGTAGGGGTGTCGATACCAGTATTAATGCGATGTATCGGCAAGAATCATAGTTCATACCGTATTTTCTGGACTATAAGGCGCACTTAAAATCCTTTTTTTTCTCAAAACTCAACAGTGCGCCTTATAACCCGGTGCGCCTAATCTACGGAATCATTCTGGTTTTGCTTGCCGACCTAGAAGCTATTTTATTTGGTACATAGTGACATGATAAGTGTGAACAGTAGATGGCAGTCAACCATAATATATATGTGTATACTGCAATATGACTCAAGTAAACAACACCAACATTTTATGTTTCATTGAAAATATAGAACATTACACACGGCGCTCAAAAATCCATCAAAATGTTTTAGTACTACTTTAGTAAGCTATGAAGCCGCACCTCTTGATGGATTGTACTGTGCGTCAACACACAAGTATTATTATGGTGTGTGTATAAGGTAAGACATATTTGGCGTTTTGTTTCGCAATATTATGCAAAAGAAACTTTTCTTACCTTCTGGTACCTTTTGATGTGTATTTGGGATCTGCATAAGTCCTGAAAATTTGCGTCGTAGACGATAAGCTTCTTCTTTTTCTCTATCTTCTTGTTATGGGACATTTATCCTCCGCTGTTGCCATTTCTAATATAAAGTAGTGTAAAGTTCTTACTTATATCTGTCAGTAAACTCGCCATGAAAGCGCTAAAATATACTTGTGTAGTGAGTTTACATTATTCACCCAAGGAACTTTAGTTACTAGACAGTACCGGTCCTTTAATGCGCCCTATAAGCCGGTGCGCCTTTTGTATGAGAATAAACCTGACTAGACCCGCTCATCGGCAGTGTGCCTTCTAATCTGGTGCGCCCTATGGTCCGGAAAATACGGTACTAAAAAAAACCCCACTAATCTTATGACAGACTTACATTTTTGGCGTTAATAAATTAATGACGCAGTAAATTGAATAATGCGGATACGTTTGTTACTGGATACTTTCTAATACGTTTCTGCCTTGGAGACTTTGAATGTGTAAGTAATATGCAACTATAATTTTTTAATATTGACTAATGTGTTTTAGACTGTAATATTGTTCAGTTATGTCAAGCTTGTTTGTGTGCTTAGCTGCTGTGTTGCTGCTAGCTCCTTGCAGCATATAGCCGAACATGTTAACCTTATTGTAAATAACTTTGTTAAAATACAAGGAAAGACCAACCTTGTGTGTTTATATGAGGATGTTAACTGGCTGTCCAGCTTTGCACAATTAAATGTGCTGCAGGACTGGAAATTGTAGATGCCAGTCATTTAAATTCGATACTTGTTTTTGTTTTTTCCTGATATCGTTCTCAATATTGAATCTTGGACTCCCCTACTGTATTGTCCAGTTGCAGGCGCTTGTGTTTTGTGATAAGAAATGTAATTTTCAGAAATGTGAACCATCACATCTGATGGGGCTGCCGGACGGTCCCTTACCGTGGGAGAATGACGACTTCCTCCGGCCCGTTATACAGGATGACCCTCTACTCCAAACTGGTAGGATTTACTGCTCCTCCTTAGGATTTTTGTCCAGTCAACACACACCTCTACTTTTTGAGAAAAGGGACTTTTGGCACATAGTGGAGATGTGGAACCTCGGCTTGTGGCGGTTGTCTCTTTTTGCTTGCATTTCTTCCTATTACAATTGTTAAATGACCAAATAGTGTTAGAAAATGACGTAGAAAATGGATGGATGGATGGGTTCTGTTTTCCTCTTCAGACCATATGGATAAGCACACCTGGTATGATATACACACACTGGACACGTTTTAACCTTCCTCTTGTGTTAGCTTTCTGTTACCATCTCTTATGTTAACGGGTCGGTTTTGACGCATGTCTTAAATCAGCTGAAAAATACACTAAAAACATTTATCTATCATCCAATTTGTTTCTCATCTCTTGGATACCTTGTTAGGCTTCCTTATCCATGAAAATATTGGTTTTAATATTTTTGGTGTGGGCCATTGGGCCTTTTTTTTTTGTCAGTATACCCCTCGATTTCAATAAAAAAAAACTGTAAAAAGAATCTCAAGAGAATCGTATAAATAAATAAAAGGTTGTTGTGTTACCTGACAAAAACTGAGGGGTATTAGAACACATCTCTTAAATAAATTCGTTTAATTAATTTTTTCATTTTAATAATTTTAACTAAAGTAACATCTATGGTGTTACGGGTCAATTTCGACCCATATATATTTACTTCAAGAAAAAGGCTAAAAAGTATTTTTTTCAGCAACAGAACTTTAAGACAAACACAAAATAAAAAGCAGAACAAGTCATAACACAAAATATAGATTTGCAAGGTCAAACAAACAACAGCAAATCAAGTTAAGTTAAAGTTAAAGTAGCAATGATTGTCACACACACACACACACACAGGTGTGGTGAAATTTGTCCTCTGCATTTGACCCATCACCTTGTTCACCCCCTGGGAGGTGAGGGGAGCAGTGGGCAGCAGCGGGAATAATTATTGGTGATTTAACCCCCAATTTAACCCCCAGACCTACTCAGTGGCCTAGTGGTTAGAGTGTCCGCCCTGATATCGGTATGTTGTGAGTTCAAATCCCGGCCGAGTCATACCAAAGACTATAAAAATGGGAGCCATTACCTCCCTGCTTGGCACTCAGCATCAAGGGTTGGAATCGGGGGTTAAATCACCAAAAAGGATTCCCGGGCGCGGCCACCGCTGCTGCCCACTGCTCCCCTCACCTCCCAGGGGGTGATCAAGGGTGATGGGTCAAATGCAGAGAATAATTTCGCCACACCTAGTGTGCGTGTGACAACCATTGCTACTTTAATTCCAACCCTTGATGCTGAGTGCCAAGCAGAGAGGTAATGGCTCCCATTTTTTTAGTCTTTGGTATGACCTCCTCATCAGACTCATCAGATGTGTCTGTGTCTTCTGGATGATACTCCTCCTCAGAAACCTGTTCATCCGTATCACCATGCTGCTCTGTGTCCTCTCCCTCATTTTTACCAAAAATATTATCCAGAATTTCTCTCACTGTAAATCTTTTTTTCATTTTTGCATGCTGCAAATTGGAGATGTGCACTCTGCAAGTCACCAACTCTATACTGAAGTGACCTCACATGCCTGTCTTTGTTGGTTTTTGTACTGGATGACAAGGTAAAATGACAATCCCCTAAAGCTCACATGATTGGGAGAGGAGCTGGCTGTCAGTGTGTTCAGTTTTGCCTCTAATTATTGCTTTATAATCTTATTTTTATAACTGGGTCGAAACCAACCCTAACAACACCAAGCTCATAATTTCAACTAGAACATTTTATAATTTAGTGAAAAAAACAAAAACTGTTTAATTTTGTTGAAATAGAGGTTCCTGACAAAGTCAAAAAGCCTTGATGCAAAAAAATAAATTTATGTGGTTCTTTTATGCATTTAAAAACTAAAACGGGTCGGTACCGACCCCAACACAAGACGAAGGTTAAACAAAGTATGTACGGTAGTCAACCCATAAAGCTCCTATAGTGTCCAGATGACCAAAATTTCACTATTAAGTTCCCTTTATGTATTTTTTTTTGCTCCTGAGTTGTAGTTTGTATTTGTGAATGAATCCAGTGCACAGCTGCAGTAATCAATACAAAAAGGCGACGTGAGTGCGCAGTGTTTATATAGGAACTTCTGATCCTAATTCAGACTCCCAAATTAGAGCTCCCGTTTTCTTATTGATTTTATAATGTGTATTTGTATAATGTGTGTGTTCTGAAATAGTGACAGAGAATAGAACTAGGATGGACAATTCAACCCTTAACTCAACAATGAGTAGATGAGTGTTATGTGTGTGTAAATAAATGAACACTGAAATTCAAGTATTTCTTTTATTTATATATATATATATATATATATATATATATATATGTCTATATATATATATGTAATAAAATATATATACAGGTAAAAGCCAGTAAATTAGAATATTTTGAAAAACTTGATTTATTTCAGTAATTGCATTCAAAAGGTGTAACTTGTACATTATATTTATTCATTGCACACAGACTGATGCATTCAAATGTTTATTTCATTTAATTTTGATGATTTGAAGTGGCAACAAATGAAAATCCAAAATTCCGTGTGTCACAAAATTAGAATATTACTTAAGGCTAATACAAAAAAGGGATTTTTAGAAATGTTGGCCAACTGAAAAGTATGAAAATGAAAAATATGAGCATGTACAATACTCAATACTTGGTTGGAGCTCCTTTTGCCTCAATTACTGCGTTAATGCGGCGTGGCATGGAGTTGATGAGTTTCTGGCACTGCTCAGGTGTTATGAGAGCCCAGGTTGCTCTGATAGTGGCCTTCAACTCTTCTGCGTTTTTGGGTCTGGCATTCTGCATCTTCCTTTTCACAATACCCCACAGATTTTCTATGGGGCTAAGGTCAGGGGAGTTGGCGGGCCAATTTAGAACAGAAATACCATGGTCCGTAAACCAGGCACGGGTAGATTTTGCGCTGTGTGCAGGCGCCAAGTCCTGTTGGAACTTGAAATCTCCTTCTCCATAGAGCAGGTCAGCAGCAGGAAGCATGAAGTGCTCTAAAACTTGCTGGTAGACGGCTGCGTTGACCCTGGATCTCAGGAAACAGAGTGGACCGACACCAGCAGATGACATGGCACCCCAAACCATCACTGATGGTGGAAACTTTACACTAGACTTCAGGCAACGTGGATCCTGTGCCTCTCCTGTCTTCCTCCAGACTCTGGGACCTCGATTTCCAAAGGAAATGCAAAATTTGCATGGTTGGGTGATGGTTTGGGGTGCCATGTCATCTGCTGGTGTCGGTCCCCCCCCCCCCCACCCCACCTCCCGAAATCGGAGGTCTCAAGGTTGGCAAGTATGCGTTTATACCATGAATGAAAAGAAGGGGGTGAATTATCTTGTCCTCATTAAGTGTCTTTGACTCTTTGTGCAGCAACTAGGGGCCCCTGGTCTGCTAGCATCGCACAGTGCAATTAGTTAGCATGTAGCAGCGAACATGGACAAAATGGTCACAAAATCAAATGCCACCACAACCACTCGACACTCACTTGGCATTTGGTGAACAAGCCAGGTCAGTGTAAACCAAACAGTGCAAAATAGTGTGGGTTAAAGACATGCTGCCATTTAATACTGTTATAAAACTAGCATTTTTTAAAAGTGTTGTCATGTCACGTCAGTGTTCCTCACTCAGAATCTGCCAAATGTAATTTTGTTTTGCATATGTTAATACATCTGTTTAAACTGTAGCATTCATATTGTTACTTTGCACTTTTGCTTAAGAAGGTCCTAACTTGATTGTCAGTTAAGTAATGTACAACTCGACCTCTGCCTGCATGTTCAATATCGAAGTGCAACTTTGTTTGTCGATACTTATTTTAGCTATTTTATTTATTGTTATGGTTGTGTGTACAATTCCCTCCTTAAGATTGTGTATTGCTTTTGGTTGTAATTTTTTTAAGTGCAAAATTTTGCTAACAAAGTATATTTTATTGGCATTTGTTTGTTTTATTAGACTTTAAATGTTTTCATTCCAATTACAATATTAAAATACATGAGAAATACAAGTTTATTACATTTGAAAGAACATACATGCATTATAATTAGAGATGTCCGATAATATCAGGCTGCTGATATTATCGGTGGATAAATGCTTTAAAATGTAATATCGGAAATTATCGGTTCGGAAATTATTGGTATCGGTTTCAAAAAGTAAAATTTATGACTTTATAAAACGCCGCTGTACGTTGTGGTACACGGACGTAGGGAGAAGTACAGAGCGCCAATGAACCTTAAAGGCACTGCCTTTGCGTACCGGTCCAATCACATAATACGTACGGCTTTTCACACACACAAGTGAATGCAAGCCATACTTGGTCAACAGCCCTACAGGTCACACTGAGTGTGGCTGTATAAACCACTTTAACACTGTTACAAATATGCGCCACACTGTGAACCCACACCAAACAAGAATGACAAACACATTTCGGGAGAACATCCGCACCGTAACGCAACATAAACACAACAGAACAAATACCCAGAACCCCTTGCAGCACTAACTCTTCCGGGACGCTACAATATACACCCCCCCGCTACCCAACCTCAACTCCGCCCCCAACCCCGCCCACCTCAACCTCCTCATGCTTGTCATGAGCATATCCCAAATTCCAAGCTACTGTTTTGAGGCATGTTAAAAAAAAAAAATGCACTTTGTGACTTCAATAATAAATATGGCAGTGCCATGTTGGCATTTTTTTCCATAACTTGAGTTGATTTATTTTGGAAAACCTTGTTACATTGTTTAATGCATCCAGCGGGGCATCACAACAAAGTTAGGCATAATAATGTGTTAATTCCACGACTGTATATATCGGTATCGGTTGATATCGGAATCGGTAATTAAGAGTTGGAGAATATCGGATACCGGCAAAAAAGCCATTATCGGACATCTCTAATTATAATTATGTATTATCATTACATCGATGGTTAATGTGGTCTCATAAAATAATGGCAATAATATCGTTTGTAGGCAATAATTAATCGGTCAGTATATCGTCAAGCAAAATATGTTATCGGCCCAGGCCTACCTAAAATTACTACTGCGTCTATTTGGCGGGGAATTTAACCTTTAGGCATAATTTTTAGGTCCAGTATGATGAATTTAGTACCAGAGGGCTCCAATTTAAACAACCTTTTTTTCTTTGTAGACCCAGAGGAGCTGTGTGGTGAGCAAGGGGAGGGTCTGTCAACATGCGAGCCATCGGGGGCAGAGTCCCGCCATGCAATATTGCAGAGGGCAAACGCCGCTGAGGAGAGAGCCCGTCGCTCAGAGGAGGCTGTAGCTCGAGCCATGGAAGATCTGCACAAACTTAAGTCAGTCATGTTTGCGTCTCCTTATTCTAACCTACAAAAACAACAACATCACGCTGTTACTTAACTTTTCAATCTTAAAAAAAAAGGTTTGGTTTTGGGACGCTTTTGCACTGCAGGAAAACTCTGCAATGCCGTATTTTGGCCAGCAGGGGGACACAAGGAACACAATATAGCCGGAATCCTTAATTAATGCCACCATGTGGAAGAAGTTTTGGAGGAAGAGGAAAGATAAAAAGCGGATGGAAAAATTCCACTGCAGCACAGAGGTTAAAGTGAGGAGGGGGGCTGCAAGAGAGGCAGTTAGGGAAAATTACAGAAAGAGTAAGGTAGGGGAGGGAGGTGGTGGATGAATGAAAAGTGCGCCGGAAAGATAAATGCCTCTCATCTGCTCCATTTACCGCCATGTCCTGTATGCTATAAAGGTTGAGTGTGCTTTCTGGTCACCACTTTTGTCCTGCGTCCTAATATATGAAATGTTAAACGCAAATTTATCTCCCTCTGTTATTTAAAGGCTGCTGGCTCAGGGTTTGGTGCTCAATGCGGAAACCCGAAGAACCGCTAACCTGGGCAGTGTAGCCGAGCTTCGAGATGACGAGGACGAAGCCTACTTCAGCTCCTATGGCCATTATGGCATCCATGAGGAGATGCTGAAGGTTTGAGCTCCTGTCACAACACTGGCAGGTTATATTTCCTGACTTTTTGTCACTTCACTGCAGCACAGCACACCGCATTGTGCTGGAGAACTTTACCGTGCCACATAAGTGATCATTCAGTATGCACATATTCATACTGAGAATTTTCTCAAAAGTGACAAGTCAGCAATTCGTGACACACCAACTTTGCAGCTAAATGGAAAAAAGCGTTTTTTACGCCGCTTTAGGCGCTAAAGTGTCAGGGTATAGGCAGCGGGGGGAGTTATGTGCGTGCATGCGTGTTACTCACTGCAGTGCTTCCACGTTTCCTATCGGAGGCCCTGATTGGACCGTAGGGCTGTTACGTTTTGTGACGGCTTTGCGTCGAGCCGATGCGGCTCACCTTTGACGCACAATGTATGCTGCGGTCTGATTGGGAGAAAGTAAGACATACAAGGTGTGGTGTTTGTCTACTTTCCACGACTTTTAAATTGCACCCGCCACTTTTATAGAAATGTACCAATTAGTGATAAAAAGCAGAGGTTCGTTTCAGATAAAGGGTTTTAGTCAAGTGGTTTGGCGTAAAACACCAGTTTGAGAGGACATAAAAAGTCCCAACAGGAATAAATGAAGGAACCAGACGGTTCCTTCCTTGTTTCATTGTCTAATTTGTGTTTGCTTGACAGGCTACCACATCAAACAAGAAATGGTAGCAGCAAATTTAAATCAAAATGCTAATAGTCTATTTTGTTTTATTTTATAAAATGGCTTAGTCGCAAGGACGGTGCACATCATTAAACATTTCTATCCTATTGGCTCATTTTAAACTGCAGTCCCTGGGCAGGTATAATAAAGAATTCAGTATAGAGTGTAGTGCAATTCATAGTAGGAGTAAAATAAGGACAGACAGAAAACAGGGTATGCAGACTCGTTACACAGACTATTTGTTCGTGTTTTAGCCCGGATTTTGGCATTCATTTTGAGTACTTCAACAGAATATGAACTCACTGAGCACCTGGGATAAAATAATGTCTTTGTTTGTTGTAGTTTTCAGTGGCTGAGGGGGTCTTTCCTAGAGATTGACCGATATGTTTTTTTTCCCCAGGGCTAATACAGATTATTACTACAGTCATAGTAGGTTTGTGAATATTTGGGCACCCCACGATTCGATTAAATTCTTGGGGGTAATGATTGGATTCAGAATCGATTCTCAATTCAAACTTATTCCCGATTCAAAATCCATACATTTTTAATAACATTGGAAGCCAGCTTTATGATTCACTAAATTCCATCATAGAATAAACAGCTCTGATAAATTTCTATGTTACTTAAAGGGGAACATTATCACAATTTCAGTTCCCAGTGGCCTATTATATTTTTCGAAGTTTTTTTCAAAATTTTACCCATCACGCAATATCCCTAAAAAAGCTTCAAAGTGCCTGATTTTAACCACCTGTCCATTTTCCTGTGACGTCACATAGTGAAGCCAACACAAACAAACATGGCGGAAAGAACAGCAAGCTATAGCGACATTAGCTCGGATTCAGACTCGGATTTCAGCGGCTTAAGCGATTGAACAGATTACGCATGTATTGAAACGGATGGTTGTAGTGTGGAGGCAGGTAGCGAAAACGAAATTGAAGAAGAAACTGAAGCTATTGAGCCATATCGGTTTGAACCGTATGCAAGTGAAACCGACGAAAACGACACGACAGCCAGCGACACGGGAGAAAGTGAGGACGAATTCGGCGATCGCCTTCTAACCAACGATTGGTATGTGTTTGTTTGGCATTAAAGGAAACTAACAACTATGAACTAGGTTTACAGCATATAAAATACATTTGGCAACAACATGCACTTTGAGAGTGCAGACAGCCCAGTTTTCATCAATTAATATATTCTGGAGACATACCCTCATGTCAGCAGGCCAGGGAAGCTAGGGTCGATATTCTTCTCTTGATCATCTTCGGGACGGTGTGAGCCAAGACATCCAGGGGGTTTAGCTCGCTCGTCTGCGGGAACAAACTGCCGCCATTGCTTGCCGTGCCAGCGAGGTCCTTTGTCCCTGAATTGCTCACACACTCCGGCAGATTCAATGGGGGTCTGGCGGCAGATTTCTTTGACTTTATCGTTGGAAATGCATCTGCTTTGAGTGTCGCAGGATATCCACACATTCTTGCCATCTCTGTCGTAGCATAGCTTTCGTCGATAAAGTGTGCGGAACAAACGTCTAATTTCTTGCCACTTTCGCATCTTTGGGCCACTGGTGCAACTTGAATCCGTCCCTGTTCGTGTTGTTACACCCTCCGACAACACACCGACGAGGCATGATGTCTCCAAGGTACGGAAAACAGTCGAAAAAACGGAAAGTAACAGAGCTGATTTGACTCAGTGTTTGAGAAAATGGCGGATTGCTTCCCGATGCGACGTCACATTGTGACGTCATCGCTGCGAGAGCGAATATTAGAAAGGCGTTTATTTCGCCAAAATTCACCCATTTAGAGTTAGGAAATCGGTTAAAAAAATATATGGTCTTTTTTCTGCAACATCAAGGTATATATTGACGCTTACATAGGTCTGGTGATAATGTTCCCCTTTAAAAGAAAACTGGTTTTGTTTAATAAAATGCTTCCCAAACATTTAATAAAGTCAAATACAAATAAGTCAACAAGGGAAGTATCCAATACTTCTCTTTTCTAAAGTAAATCTGCACAGTAGATATGATCATCTACATCAATGGTGTCAAAGTCAAGGCCCGCGGGCCAGATCCGGCCCGCAAATGAATTATCTATGGCCCTCGGGATGATATTTGATTAATATTAGAACTGGCCCGCTGGCCACAGCGAGGTCCCAGGGACCCCATCAAGTCATAAAAAATGGGGTGCCACTGTAAATTTTTGGGGTCCCACTTTTTGGTAACCGTTTTGAAAACAAATGATAAATGTATGCATTATCCTGTTATATCCCACATTCTTTATTGTGCTTTGGAAAAAGGTTGTCATAAACGTTACTTAATTCATTAAAAAAATATATAATAGAAAACCAATTTTTATGTACCGGTATATGTAAATGTATTCAGTTATAAACATTCATTCACTTTCTTCTTTCCTTCATGGATCTAAACTTTACCGCTGCCGGTATTTTTTAAATACATTTTTATTGTAATATTTTCAGAATGTGTTTGTTCTATTTAAGTAAGACAAAGAAAACAATCTGAAGTTGTCTTTATTTTTTAGTTTTAATGCCATGATTTAAATTTTTCGGCCCGCGTGTGCACAGATTTTTCTCCATTCGGCCCCTGAGCTAAAATGAGTTTGACACCCCTGATCTACATCAACAATATGATTTGCCTGAGTGGCTGGACAAGACAGACTGAAAAATAAATAAATAAATACAATTTAAAAAAAAAAAAAATATATATATATATATATATATATATATAGATTTGTGATTTTTTTGGAATTGATTAAAAATCGTTACAAAAAAGAAACGCAATTAATCTAAAAAAAAAAATCCACTATTTTTTTGACACCCCTAAGTCATACTGGGCAAGAAGGCCGACTGATATTTCAAGCCAATATTCTTTTATTTGCAGTAAAGTATGTGCGAGGGGCTAGAGTAAATAATGGTATCACATGTGTATATATTGTATCTGCTGATGTATATCTGTTGTAGTTGTAAACAAAAAAATATCGTCCGAAACCGAAAAAAGAAGGTCGATATCGATCAATACGTATATGTCAAATTGCCAAATATTGGCGTCAATAATCGGCCGATCCGTAGTCCTTACAGCAAATCCTTTTCATGTGGACCTCTTAGAAACAGTTTCTCTAAGCAGAAATGTAAATAACACTGGATTTTGCAGAATAACCTAATATTGTGGCTAATGAATATACTGAAACGTGATTTTTTATTTATTTATTGTTCACATAAAATAACTGTCCCACTTTGACTATACAGTCGTCGCTCATGTATCGTGGCTAGTTGGTTCCAGACCGGACCGTGGTTAATGAATTTTCGCAAAGTAGGATTATTATTAATGAATCAAATATTTTCATATTTAGAGCACACACACTCTGATTACTAGGGGTACGGGGAATAATCTCATTACATTTCTTTTTTATAACGATTAATTCTAATTTTGTGTACTAATTTAGTAATAGGCGTGTTATAAATACATTTATAAATAAAACAGTTTACCGTAATATTAACACTTGTTTTATGGTTTCATTTGAATTTTTTTCCCCATCATGACAATTGAGGCGCTTCACCTGCCTACCCTGACCGCACGTCCCCGTATTAGAGCCTTATTGTCCTGTTTGCAGCCACCTTCAATTGCAAATGTAGGGCACAGTAAGAGTCTTATAATAATAAAACAGGAACATATTATAGCATTGGCTACCTCTTTTATCTTGGTGAAGTTGGTCCTTAAATATAAATGCTTGATTTGCACTTGATGGGCATTATTTTCAGTTTTTTGCTGATTTATGCAAGACAATTTGGAAGTTGTGTCCCTCGTTCTTTATTGGTCATGTGTTTTTCACAGGATAAAGTGCGAACTGAGAGTTACCGCGACTTCATGTACAGTAACCCTGAGGTGTTCCGAGACAAGGTGAGCCAACTCAATATACAGTACATCCGGAAAGTATTCACAGTGCTTTTTTTTCTCCACATTTTGTTATATTACAGCCGTAGTCCAAAATTTAATTAATAAGATTTTGTCCTAAAAAATTCTACAGACAATACTCCATAATGACAGTGTGAAAGGTTTTTTTTTTCTTTCAAATTTATTAAAAATAAAAAACAACTACATATATATAAGTTCTCACAACATTTGCTCAATACTTTGTTGATGCACCTTTGACATATTCAAATATTTTTGAATATGATGCCACAAGCTTGGCACACCTATATTTGGGTAGTTTTGCCAGTTTATTTTTGCAGCACCCCTCAAGCTCCATCAGGTTGGATAGGAAGGGTTGGTTTTCATCCAGGATGTCTCTGTACATTGCTACATTCTTCTTTCCCTCTATCCTGACTAATGTCCTACTTCCTGCCACTGAAAAACATCCCCACAGCATGATGCTGCCACCACCTTGCTTCACTATAGAGATGGTATTAGCCTGGTGATGAATGGTGCTTGGTTTCCTTCAAACATGACGCCTGGCATTCACACCAAAGAGTTCAAGCTTTGTCTCATCAGACCAGAGACTTTTGTTTCTCATGGTCTTGGAGTCTTTCAGGTGCATTTTGGCAAACTTTTTACCAAGACATGGCTTCCGCTGCATAGATGGTAGTCCTTCTGGAAGGTTCTCCTCACTCCACATAGCTGTAGCTCTGACAGAGTGACCATCAGGTTCTTGGTCACCTCCCTGACTAGACTAATGTACTAATGTACAGAGACATCCTGGATGAAAATCAACGCTTACCATCCAACCTGATGGAGCTTGAGCTTGAGCTTGCTGCAAAGAGGAACGGGCGAAACTGCCCAAAGATAGGTGTGCCGAGCTTGTGGCATCCTAAATAAATGTACAAAAAATAAAAAAAAACTTTCCACGTTGTCATGATGGGGTGTTGTCTGTGGAATTTTGAGAACAAATATGGATTTATTCCATTTTGAAACATAAGAAAATGTCATAAAAGTGAAGTGCTGTGAATACTTTCCGGTTGCACTGTACAAACATATTTAGTGTACATACTAGGGATGTCCCGATCCAGGTTTTTGCACTTCCGATCTGATACCGATGTTGTTTTTGCACTTCCGATCCGATACCGATACTGACCGATACTGGCCTAGCCGAGCATGTATTAAAGTTTAAAGTTATTTAGCCTACTTAGTTGTCAGAATCATGTTGAAAAGGGTTTTAGTACTCTTGATAACAACTAGCCAGCTGAATTAGGGGAGTTTGAATAATACACAATGGTTGGTAACAAGAAACTGACCTGTTTATTCAAGAATAAACACAAAATAGACAAAATTATACATGGCAAACAGAAATGGCATCATTGAACTAGGCTGGGCGATATGGCCTTTTTTTAATATTGTGATATTTTAAAGCCATATTGCGATACACGATATATATCTTGATATTTTGCCTTAGCCTTGAATGAACACTTGATGCATATACCGGTAATCACAGCAGTATGATGATTCTATGTGTCTACATTAAAACATTCTTCTTCATACTGCATTTATATATGCTACTTTTAAACTTTCATGCAGAGAAGGAAATCACAACTAAAAAAAAAAAATCAAAATTATTTCATACGGTGTTGATCTGGAAATGTTTGCCTCGGCATTTTGATGGTGTTGGCGCTTATTTTTTTACTTGATTTTGTGCGTGGCATAGATTTGCCGTGCGCAGAGGACGCTTGAGCAGTGCGCAATTGCACAGGCGCGCACCTTAGAGGGAACATTGCTCGCACGACTGCGCTAGCATCACAGCCATACTGCTACCTCTCTGCTCGGGGAGGACGTATACGTATGTGACGTATGACGTGACAGTATGTGACGTGTGTAAGAAGGTGTGCTTGCTGTCTGTGAGAAGGAGACACAGGAAAGAGTGAGAAGAGTCTGTTGTGTAATGCCAGCAGCTAAAAGCAACTGCGTGAGAATCCACAGACCTGTGGATGTGTTGAAGGTGTGCTGGAAAATGCGGAACGGAAATTAGGGAGCAGCAGAAAAGTGGAATGTATTATTTAAATTGGTGCGTTGGAAAACACGGACCGGATTTTTTTTTAAACTGGATCTGGATCGGCATTTTCCCATGCCTTGCCGATACGCATTTTTTGGCAAATATCGGCGGCCGATCCGATCCAAATATCGGATCGGGACATCCCTAGTACATACTGAATACTTTCACATGTTTTGATTACTGTTTGTGCCTGAGAGTTTGCATGTCCACCGTTCAATGTACAGCAGAACCTTGATTTATGAACCCCTTCATTGTACAAACTTTTTGATTTACAAACCACAGACCAAGTAAAAAATATGCTTTGTTTGTACAATTCTTGTTTCCGTGTACAAAAGTTTCATCCACTCTTGTTGTGCCTCGCAGCGCAGCCATTTTGTTCCCGGCAGCACAGGCATTGTGTGCGGCATGATCGATCTCGGGGCTCATTCAGTGCTGTTGTTAGCTACTGTGCTAATTTATACTTTGTGTGTTGTTAGCTACTGTGCTAATTAATACTTTGTCTGCTTTTAAGATTTTTTTTAGCCTTTTACAGCTTTTTTCTAAATTTGTTAACTCAATCTGAGTCCAAAGAAACATTCAAGAAGTATCCACAATGTTGTAGCATTGCCTTTCCCCCTAACCCCCTCCGTTTCGTTGCACGCTAAGATGATTAGCCAACAAGGTAAAGTGGATTTTTTGTATTATTCCTAATCCTTGCAGAAACCTGGCTGTTAAAGTTAAGGAGTTTTGTGATTTCAAAGTGTGAGTGTACCACGGCGCTAGTGACAGTGCGCGTGTGTGCATTGGCAGGGTGACTGCAAATGAGGACTGTACAGCTGTTGTTGTTTTGGTGTTGTTATTTGATAGAAAGTTGATCCATCACCCACTTGTTATGTTTGTTTGATACACACGGTCATGACCTGTTACCTCAGGTTATTATTTGGTCTTTTTCCTATGTTCTGTGTTTATTTCCTGTTTTGCACTCTTATTTTCTGTTCAACTTCCTGTGTGTGTCATCCTGCAGTGGCTTTATCACTGCTCCCGAGCACCGTTCTCCTCACCTGCCTCTGATTAGTGATCAGGAGACTCACCTGCTTGTCATAGCTAATCAGGGAGCTCTATAAGCAAGCCTCACATCATAGTCGCTGTTGGACCATTGTTATTTTGTAACTGCATTGTAATTGTCAATGCTTTGTATGTGCCTTGCTAGCTTGCACAGCCCTTCTGCACGATTCCTTTTTGTTAGTTGAATAGTTTTCTTATTGCACCTTGCCAAGACCTAACACACTACTGTATAGTGATTTGTATTATGTTCAAAGTGTACAAATCTTTATTAAAATATGGACTTTTGTCAAGGCTGGAAGCTATTATCCATGTTTACGTTGTTTCTCATGGAGAAATTTGCTTCGGTACGAACTTTTCTATTTAAGAACCCTGTTCAAGAACCAATGAAGTTTGCAAATCGAGGGTCGACTGTACTATCAGGCTTTTTAACATAGAAAAAACGATGTACCGTATTTTTCGGACTACAAGTCGCAGTTTTTTTCATAGTTCTGCCGGGCTCCAGTACGACTTATGTTTTTTTCCTTCTTTATTATGCATTTTCGGCAGGTGCGACTTATACTCCGGTGCGACTTATACTCCGAAAAATACGGTACATGTTCTGGGTAAGGCATTATTAAGATGGTAGTCTCTGATTTAAAACACAGTGTGACTTTACAGGCGCACTCAATGTCGACTGCAGAGTGCTGATAACAAACGCAGGCTTCAACTAACAAAATGCATAACCCCTTCCAACAAAGACACCGCATGGTTCCATTGCCGATAGTCGCAGGAGGCGCTGGTCCGTATCATGGCCATCCATTATATGGGTGGCTGCTGGTTAGCACTGGGAGGAGTGTGTAGGCTGGGGCGGCAGGTTGCATTGACGGAAATGTACATTATACCTGCCAAAGACGCATTTTGGCTGAGAGGAAGGCGTCACCATCTCCAGGAGTAGGGGTATTGAAAGTATTATTTTTATAGTTCTGCAAAGATTGTTTGGTCAAGTGCAGAAACTTATATCTGGTGAGCAGGCTTTATGTTGTGTCAGCACTGTGCATGCAGCCCTACATGGGGATACCTGCAGGCACGGCTGCCTCGAATGGAGACACAGAAAGTGTTACGTACAGATGAGTGCACGCTCGCTACAGCTGGTGTCAGGCATTTAACGCCAGTGGTGGCATAGACGAACAAATTAACTGTTCCCTCTGAAGCCCCAAAATAGATGTGATTAAGAAGTCAATCGTATATGGCACTTCAGTCAGTAAAGGTGTGTGGAACAAACTGCCTTTTATGCGTATGTCCAATAATTAGTACATTAGTACTCTACCCTGGTAGCGATAAAGCAATTTTCATCCAATCCGCCCTTTGAATGCTGAATGTTCGGTTGTCTGCGGGCAACTCCACTTAGCTCCCTTTAGAGGACCAGATGGCTTTTTGCTCTGCTTTTAGGCACTCTTGGATTGAGAAGCTCTTCTGCATGCGTTAGTTGTAATGAGTAGTTAATTAAGTTATTGTCGCCTTTCAATTTGATTAGCCTAGGAGTGGTACAGTACTTCCCCTCTGACCTCTGTTAAAAAGAATGTTGGATCAAGCTGATGTCTGATAATGGTTGGCATGCTGTAATGAGTAGATTTGCACGATATAGACAATATCCAATATAAATGATATATGTTTGGCTATCACTTCTAAGTCAGTAATCCTCGCTTCATGGCGGATGGTAAACTTTAAAAAAAAAAAAAAATTGTTTGTACAAATATCATCCCAGGAGAACAAGGAATATATATGCATGTTAACATAAATTGATACTAATATTGACAGTAACAATACCAAGCAGTGTAGTATCTGGTTGATACCATAGTGTAATTGATATTTTTTTTATTGTCGTTTTTGTCATTGTTTACAAACACAGGAAAATCACTGGACACAGGAGGGCTGAAAGGAAAAACAAAACAATAGATTTAATCAGGAACTGCACTTTTTTTTGGAATTTTGCCTATCATTTACAATCATTATGAAAGGCATGACGATGGATGTTATTTAATTTTTTTTTACATTCCAAATATTAAATAAATGCGATCAAGAGTCTGCTTACAATGGGGTTTATAGGCGTGGCGCAATTACCCGGACAAAGCCCTACATCCAAATACCTCCATTGAGATTTTATTTACATGATGTATGTATGTAACGTAGTAATGAGCACATTTATAATAACATTTAATATATACGCATTTTGATCATTTTAAGCATATGCGGTACATTAATTAAAAAAACTTATTGTGACGTTTGCTTTGAGAGCGAACAAACTTAATAAAATATCACTTACTGTCCAAGGTTTGCTGTCATTAGGATGCCGACTTCTAGGATTTTCATATATAAGCATCTTTTTGTGTCGTTCTGGTCATTTCCGAGTCCTAAATGGCTGTCAAAGTGTACCAACTTGTCAGAATACCTACTCAGACTTCATCTGTCCAAGTGAGATGCATGATTTATGATCGACAATAAACTTACAGGGAGCAAGAAGTGAGACCACTCAACATGTTGCAGGCATTATATTCCAAATGAGCTAATATTTGCAAAAAATAACTAAGTTTACCAGTTCGAACGTTAAGTATCTTTTCTTTACAGTGTATTTAATTGAATATAGGTTGAAAAGGATTCAAGGAATCATTGTATTCTGTTTGTATTTACGATTTACACAACGTGCCAACTTCACTGGTTTTGGGGTTTGTACAATGTCACCTTCGAGCATTTGTTGCAGGTGTCTGAGTCTGCATTGAATTAGCTCCGAAACAAGTCATCTATAGCTTCTTGTTTTTTTGCTCTGGTTTCTACAAAATGGAACCGGGGTCCAGTGCTCATCCCAAGTTATGTATGCGTGGCATACAAACCCCGTTTCCATATGAGTTGGGAAATTGTGTTAGATGTAAATATAAACGGAATACAATGATTTGTAAATCCTTTTCTACCCATATTCAATTGAATGCACTACAAAGACAAGATATTT
Organism: Nerophis lumbriciformis; assembly: GCF_033978685.3. Lineage (NCBI taxonomy): Eukaryota > Metazoa > Chordata > Actinopteri > Syngnathiformes > Syngnathidae > Nerophis > Nerophis lumbriciformis. The sequence goes on along the minus strand of NC_084562.2, from coordinate 16,617,781 downwards.
GATGTTCAAACTCATAAACTTTATTTTTTTTTGCTAATAATAATTAACTTAGAATTTCGTGGCTGCAACACGTGCCAAAGTAGTTAGGAAAGTGCATGTTCACCACTGTGTTACATGGCCTTTCCTTTTAACAACACTCAGTAAACGTTTGGGAACTGAGGAGACACATTTTTTAAGCTTCTCAGGTGGAATTCTTTCCCATTCTTGCTTGATGTACAGCTTAAGTTGTTCAACAGTCCGGGGGTCTCCGTTGTGGTATTTTAGGCTTCATAATGCGCCACACATTTTTAATGGGAGACAGGTCTGGACTACAGGCAGGCCAGTCTCGTACCCGCACTCTTTTACTATGAAGCCACGTTGATGTAGCACGTGGCTTGGCACTCTCTTGCTGAAATAAGCAGGGGCGTCCTTGGTAACGTTGCTTGGATGGCAACATATGTTGCTCCAAAACCTGTATGTACCTTTCAGCATTAATGGCGCCTTCACAGATGTGTAAGTTACCCATGTCTTGGGCTCTAATACACCCCCATACCATCACAGATGCTGGCTTTTCAACTTTGCGCCTATAACAATCCGGATGGTTCTTTTCCTCTTTGTTCCGGAGAACACGACGTCCACAGTTTCCAAAAATAATTTGAAATGTGAACTCGTCAGACCACAGAACACTTTTCCACTTTGTATCAGTCCATCTTAGATGAGCTCAGGCCCAGCGAAGCCGACAGCGTTTCTGGGTGTGGTTGATAAACGGTTTTCGCCTTGCATAGGAGAGTTTTAACTTGCACTTACAGATGGAGCGACCAACTGTAGTTACTGACAGTGAGTTTCTGAAGTGTTCCTGAGCCCATGTGGTGATATCCTTTACACACTGATGTCGCTTGTTGATGCAGTACAGCCTGAGAGATCGAAGGTCACGGGCTTAGCTGCTTACGTGCAGTGATTTCTCCAGATTCTCTGAACCCTTTGATGATATTACGGACCGTAGATGATGAAATCCCTAAATTCCTTGCAATAGCTGGTTGAGAAAGGTTTTTCTTAAACTGTTCAACAATTTGCTCACTCATTTGTTGACAAAGTGGTGACCCTCGCCCCAACCTTGTTTGTGAATGACTGAGCATTTCATGGAATCTACTTTTATACCCAATCATAGCACCCACCTGTTCCCAATTTGCCTGTTCACCTGTGGGATGTTCCAAATAAGTGTTTGATGAGCATTCCTCAACTTTATCAGTATTTATTACCACCTTTCCCAACTCCTTTGTTACATGTTGCTGGCATCAAATTCTAAAGTTAATGATTATTTGAAAAAAAAAAAAAGATTAACAGTTTGAACATCAAATATGTTGTCTTTGTAGCATATTCAACTGAATATGGGTTGAAAATGATTTTCAAATCATTGTATTCTGTTTATATTTACATCTAACACAATTTCCCAACTCATATGGAAACAGGGTTTGTACTTTGCTACGCCGACAAACGTACCGTTTGTTATGTGCAATGTTTGGCTGTATGATAAATGAGCAGGCATACTAAAACCAGGGCAAAAGGTTGGCAACAGTTTTCGTCAAAAACGGAACCATACGATCGATGGAGCGTATGAAAACCGCTGTGCTTTTCTAATCTGGTCCCAGAATCAGGAACACACAGATAGCTGTGACACTTTTCAACCTGTCATTAACTTTCCTTGTAGTTCTTGCTCCTTCCCATTACTCCATCTGCATAATGCAGACACAACTGTCGCTTCATCGTCAGCACGGTTGTGAAAAAGCTGAGTGATTGATGACCAGCAGTCATTCTCTGACCATGTTGTATCTTTCTCCCTGTCGTTTCTTATCTGACTCCGTTTGCCACCCAGCTGCTGGTAATGCAGCCGGTGGTTTATGTATCGCTCACCTTGACTATTGTAGTAATCTGAGAGTAGTGCATGATCTGTCCTTCTGGAAAAACACAAAGATGGAGGCGTATACTCTGATGCTCCTAGGTAACAAATAGTCAAATATTACATACACACTAGAATTAACAATTATTTGACATTTTGTTTGTTGCATTCTCAGTGATATCAAACCGTTGCAGTCCTGAAATAGTCTCCTTTATTACAAACCTACAAATATCCAGAAATGGGTTTTATTCATCATCTTTTTTTTTCTTTAGGTCGTTCTAGATGTGGGCTGCGGGACTGGCATACTGTCAATGTTTGCTGCCAAGGCTGGAGCCAAGAAGGTTATTGCTGTTGACCAATCAGAAATCATTTACCAGGCCATGGACATAGTCAGGTAACACACAGCAACATGTCCTCAAGATCAATTCAAATGTCACCTAACATTGAGCACTGTTTCTTTTGAACTGGACTATGGTGCCATTGTGTAAGTGACATCAGGTGTCGTTGTATGTAAAGTTGTAGGAACCTGTTTTTATAATCTAAATGTAAAACTTGACTGGCAAGGTCCATACTTTCCCCATATTCCCATCATTTGGAAATGTATGCAGGCTGACCCCTTCTTTAGTCGTATTTAGGGATGATACTCGAAACCAGTTTTCCCGGTTGTTCGATAAGAAAAGAACCGAGTTCTCGGACTCGAATCCCTTTTTGAGAACCGGTACCCGTTATTGAGACCACTGTAGTAAAGAAAAAGAGTTGGTTCTTTATTCGAATCCCTCGGAACGAATCCCGTCCCGACCAGAAATGCCCCGTGAGACATCCCAAGAAATTACGTCGCGTAGCTCAGTCATTAGGCGCAGATAGCGAAAGCAGGAAAAACAATGGACCGGAAAAAAGCTCTCCAAGGTGTAATAAAGTTCAAAACAAAAGGTATAATCCAATGAATAACTTTACTGAGAGATTTGAGCAGGGTACAAACACATGACGAACACTTTTACGACCAACCGGAAACATAGCAACCAGGCTAGCAACGCACCTCCTTTACGGCAGCTGTCGCAACGTTCTTAAAGCAACCGCAGCACATACATATATTACAACATATATCTCCCTTTTTTAACGTTTGTTTTTCTTTCCTTGTAAACAAAACAAAATCACACTGTATATGTGTTGTCTGTCTAATTATAAATAATGCAGACGAGGCATGTTGGCTGAGTTCTTGACGTTTACTTTCACAGCGTGCTCATAACCTCATTCTTAGCTGCCGGCTGGCGACATGCAACAACACTTTTCGGAGGTACCGCGCATGCTCGTCACTCCCGTTGCATGCTGGGTTGTGTAGTTGTTATATTCCCTCGCTCATAACATCACATATTTTCCGCTACAAAGAAATAATGTTAACTCAATAAAGTGCATTTCTTTTTTTAGCTTTAACTTTTCATTTTTTAGCATTGTAACCACATTTGCAAACAACTTTTCTCTTCATAGAATTTTCTTTCAATAAAGAAATAAAGTGCAAAAATGTCAAAGCATCATAACAGTTATGTCAAACAGCAGCAGAAGTGCAGTTTTTGGAGAGCTGTATTATTTTCAGTTTTGTGCCCAAGGGACTGATTTTATTTAACACTATATTATTATTTATACACCTATAGTGATCACAGAGACAGGTTGTTTTTGTGTTACTGTATATATTTGTTTTTCTGAAAAATCCCACTTACCGGTAATATACTTTGGGTAACAACAGTCAATATTTATTTTTATTTTTATTTTTTTTAGGGGGGTAACAGTCAATATTTATTTATTTATTAGATTAGATTTTTTTCTTATATAATAAAAGTGAGCTTTTGTTAAACCAAATATTGTGTGTTTTTTTTCCATATACAACAACCTATCTGGACTCGATAAGAGAATCGATAAGGAATCGGTTCGATAAGAGTATTCGATAATAGGCTCGAACTCGATAATTTCTTATCAAACATCATCCCTCGTCGTATTGCTACAACCTGCAACAATGCATCTGGCAGCCATATATGATAATTCCTTCAAATGTTACGCAAAAATAACGTGAATCGGGATGAAGGTGCTACCAAATTACATTTCTACGCCATATGAAATTGCCTCCACAGGGTTTCCGCCGGTCATAAAAAATTAAGGCCCTAAATGGCATTAAAATGCCTTAAATACGATGTCCAGAGGCAATAAAAAAGTCATACAATTGTAGGCCTGGGCCGGTAGTCAATAAGTCAATTAAGTGAACAATAAAAAAAAGGAACTTGATAACTTTGCATTGATTAGCTGCTATGTCTGTTTGTATATTTTCTTTGTCTCTGGCTTTCAAAATGAATATAAGAGGTCTCACTCTGTGCATCGCTCTTTGCACCTGAGCACATTTATTTGACAGTAGGAACAGAGTAAAGCCTCTTGTCAGTCATCCACAATCTTTGTTTCGGTATGAGCAGGCGGGACTGTTGGCTTACACACAGAGAATACATGGACATCGCCTCGCTAGTCACAACTTACTAGTGAGAAGCACTGCTAAGTACCAAAAGTTAAGAAGAAAAGATCTGAGACAAGTCAGCGGCGTTGAGGCATAGAGCAGTGATCCATCCCGGTTCCCGACTTGGAACAGCTAGCGCATACTCAGTGGAAACTGATCTGTGGTCACCTGATAACCTTTCCATGCAGGAGAGGGAGGCAGACCAGAAAAGAGAGACGGCAGATCAACTGGTGTAAAAAGGGGTCTATTTAAAGGCTAGGGTGTATAAATTAGTTTTAAGATGGGACTTAAATTCTTCTACTGAGGTAGCCCCTTGTAGAGGTTTCCCTCTTGTGGTGGGTTCTCCTGACGCCGACAGATCTTCAGGAGCCCGGTGGACAGGTTGGATCAAGTCTTTTATTTGCATACACCAGTATGGGTTGCTTTTCAGCAATATCTATTTCGGACTTTTCAGTCCGGCGTGTCTCTTCTTTCTGACTCCAACTCCAACCCCGTGTCTCGGCCCGGCTGCTGCTAATAAAGGCGACAGGTAATTAGATAACCAGTCCCAGCTGGGCAATCTACTCACCTGCCGCTGGCTTCGAGGCCGGTCCTTACACACCCCGCTCCGCGGCAGGCCCGCAGACCACGCCCCCCTCCATACACCTCTAACTGTTACGAGTAGGGCATTCCAGAGTACTGGAACCCGAATAGAAAACGCTCTATACATACTTCTTTGAAGCTCTGGGAATCACTAATGAGCCGTAGTTCTTAGAACGCAACAAAACAAACAACCCGACCCAGTTTTTCCAACCCGGGGGGAAAAAAATACACTTCAGGATGTTCAATATTTATTGAAGTGCAATTTTTGCTAACAGAGATTGAGAGTCCATTTTATTTGTAAGCTTAACTATTTAATATACCGGTAATTGAGTTTTTGACATTCCAATTACAATGCTAGAAAACACTATAGTGTTTATTGCTTTTAAATGGGCCACTTGTACTGTTATATTATGATTAGTTCTTATTGTGGCCACAGTCAACACTATGATTGTCAAATGCTTTCAATTTTGTCGATTTAGGCAATGTTATGCTTTTGGCTATATATTATATTGATCTGCAGTGGAACGTGGGCATTAAATTTGTTTTAAGTTGCAATTAAAGCATTAGATCTGCTGACACCTGCAGAAACCCTTCTACAGTCTTCTGTAGGTGACGTCAGCAGGCTGATCCAGGCCTTTACACATTTTGGAGTTAAAAGTGGGCGATTCAAAATATTCTGAATCTCGTTAGAAAACAAGACTAATATCACTACTGTGTCTATTTTGGGGGGGAATTTAACATGTAGACATTATTTTTAGTCTCAGAATGATGAAATAAGTGTCAATGGTGTCAGCATTATAGGGCCCTTTTAAGGCAGGGGTGTCAAACTCATTTTAGCTCAAGGAAAATCTGTGCACACGTGGGCCGGACTATTAAAATCATGGCATTAAAACTAAAAATGAAGACAACTTCAGATTGTTTTCTTTGTCTTACTTTGTCCAAAAATACAACAAATACATTCTGAAGATATTACAATAAAAATATACAAAAATATACCGGCAGCGGTAAAGTTTAGATCCATGAAGGAAAGAAGAAAGTGAATGAATGTTTATACCTGAATACATTTACATATGCATAAACATTTGTTTTCTTTTGTATTATTATTTTTTATGAATTCAGTAACATTTATGACACCCTTTTTCCAAAACACAATATAGAATGTGAGCTATAACAGGATAATGGATACATTTATAATTTGTTTTCAAAACGGTTACAAAAAAGTGGAACCCCAAAAATATATTGTGTGACCCCATTTGTATGACTTGATGGGGTCCCTGAGACCCCATTTTGAAAATTCCTAGCGCCAACACTGATGGAGTATTGGTGCGAGCAAAACAGCAGCAGGCGGCTGTGGCCTGCGGGCCGATTCCAATACTAACTTTGACTTTGACTCCCCTGCTATAAGGTGTCAAATAGGCTCAAGCATGGCCTAGATTGCCAAGTGTAGAGTAACTACACCCTGTATGTTGTTCCTGTGTGCACACATACAGATAGGGTGCTTCTTAAATTCAACCTGTGTACCAGTTGCACATTAGCTTGGTCGCTGTTGTTGTCAGTTACATTAAATAAGGTTGATTGGCTTCTTGTCTGTAATTCACATCGTTCACACCTGCGGTCTGACTGAATATTGTGTGCATTTGCCCAGTTGGGGTTTGAGATTGACGACCACCAGTGTTGGGACTAATGCATTACAAAAGTAACGCAATACTGTAACGGTAACTAGTAATCTAACGCGTTATTTTTTATATTCAGTAACTCAGTTACCGTTACTACATGATGCGTTACTGCGTTATTTTACGTTATTTTTTTATGTAGTATCGGCTAGAAACAGAAGATCTGAGTGTGTTTTATTGGAGCGCTGCAGTGTCGTCCTTCTGAATGTTCTTGTGTCACTCTGTGTGTGTCTGGGTGTGGGGAGGGGGGGCGTGTCTGTGTTTACTAACAAAGAAGCCGCAGTCAACTCGAGTGTCTTAACATGGAGATATTCTCACTTCTTTTTTTTGTCGAGCACAAAAAAAAGAACATTTTAGTTAAATGTAAGTTGTGTCTTGGATCAAAGATTCCGTCCACTGCCCAAAACAACAATTCAAATCTGCCTAGTTAGGCTTTGTGTATGTCACGTGTGCCTTCCTTAGGTGAAGCCAGCTTTACAGCTGTGTTGTTATTATGCTGTTTGTTACTTATGTATGTTATGTTGCAGCTTTTTAAAATAGTTTTGTCAATTTGTTCTGGCCTGAAATAAATTGGCCCTTTGAAACATATCTTTGTCTTTGTGTGTTGTATGGAGACCACATTGCTTAGCAGAGTTCAGTGATGCAAATGCATGTCAAGTTGATCAACAGATTGTATTATTCTCCAGTGCAATAACAGTACTGAAATGAAGGCTAAAAGGGCATTAATGGGAGCTTTAAAAAAAAAAAAGAAGTAACTAGTTACTTTTCACAGTAACACATTACTTTTTGGTGCAAGTAACTGAGTTACTTTTGAAATAAAGTAACTATTAACTGTAACTAGTTACTGGTTTTCAGTAACTAACCCAACACTGACGAGGACACATGCAACACAATCACATGTAAACATGTAGAACATACTTGCCAACCCTCCCGAATTTTCCGGGAGACTCCCGAAATTCAGCGCCTCTCCCGAAAACCTTTCGGGACAAATATTCTCCCGAAAATCTCCCGATTTTCAGCCGGAGCTGGAGGCCACGCCCCCTCCAGCTCCATGCGGACCTGAGTGAGGACAGCCTTTTTTCAAGACGGGAGGACAACAGGGTGACAAGAACTAAATCATCCAGACTAGAGACAAATTGTATTATTATGTTTATCTTACCTAAAAATAAATATATTTATTAATTTTTTTTAAAATAACTAAATACATTTTTACTATATTTTGCTAAAAACATCAAAATTAATTGTATTTTTATTTGTATTTTTTCTGACTCCTTATTACATCCAACCATAGAATTATACATTAAAATAAACATATTTGAAATAATTAATTTTAAATTATCATAATAATTCATTTAAAATGACCATATTTAATTGTTAAAATAATTGCTTGTTTATCAACAACTTTAGCATTTTATTCATTACATTTTGAAGCTCTCAGAAGCCAAGTTATGTTATATTCCTTAATATTTATTTATGCAAGTTTGAAGTATCGATGATCTAAACACAGCTTTGTTTGCATATTTTCAGGATGTATATATATATATATAGTGTGTATTAAATACTTGACTTGGTGAATTCTAGCTGTCAATATACTCCTCCCCTCTTAACCACGCTCCCAACCACGCCGCGCCCCACCCCCGACCACGCCCCCCACCCCCCACCCCCCACCTCCCGAAATCGGAGGTCTCAAGGTTGGCAAGTATGATGTAGAAGAACCCCTGTGGAACTTTGTATTCTATTTAGAGTGACTGCGTTATTTCCAGTCCTCCCCTGTATGCTTGGGTTCTCAAATCCATTTACCTCCACCAGAGTCTGCGCCGTCCCTACAACTACGTACGCACCTGCACGCTCGTCCTCCTTCACAGCTCTGGCTCTTGAAACATTTTTTGAGTTAAGAGCCTTTACGACCGCTATTATCGGCGTTACGTAAGAGAGTTTCTTATAAGCAAAACAACGGGGTTTGCTGAAGGAAAAGGACATTTTAATTTTGCAGCCCACTGACTCGCTGTGGGAGCGCGAGTTGGCATGCAGGGTGCGTCGCAGGTTCGCCTGTGGATGAACGTCCCGCTCCGCCGTCAAAGCAACACACATGGCAAACAGGTTCCACTTTGACTGTGGCTTTATAACTCTTTTTTTTTTTTTTCTGTGTGGGTCTCTCATTTCCCTTTACTGCTAATATCAGGATTGTAATTAAAGTGGCTTCTATTGGATGCACGAGAATATCCATCTCCTGTCTCCCCTCCGTAGCTGAGGTTTAAATGAAAGGCTGAATTTCTTCCTTCACAGTCACTTCCCTAATGGATAATGTCTACTTTTTTAATGGCTGGAATTGATGGATTGTCCAATAAAATGCTCTGGATTGTGACCACAAAGGGAAATAAATGCTTGAAACTCAACCTTTATTAGTTATAATGGAAGGGGGAGGAATTTGTGCCTATGTTGTAACTCACATTTTTGTATAACTACAAGGTAAATCTGTTGAAGGGGAACTGGACTTTTTTGGGAATTTTGCCTATCGTAATGAGAGACAATAGGACAACCGTAACATGTAAAAATCAGCTTGTTCTAGGTGGCTAGCAATGCAGCTAATGGGATCAATCAATTCTACCTCCAAATCACTTTAAAAGGCGTTCAAAAACCGTCAACAATACTTAATTTACGTTCCATAACCTGTATGATAACCAAACTGTAGCGACATTGTTATTGTAAGAGCGAACACTGAGGAACTATTTTTGTAGCGTAGTAAAACATCGCCATGCTATGGTATTAGCCCTAAAAGCTAACTACAACAAGAGAAAAGCTAGCTTCTAGGTCAACATGAAACGCATTTGAGTTTGTTATGCACAACACTGTGATACAACACCAAAACATAAACAATCATATTACAGTATCTGTAAAGTCTTCGCCCACATTTCATGTTTTGTTTGTACACAGTGATTTCCAGCGTGGAACTGTCATAGGATGCCACCTGTGCAACAAATCCACTCGTGAAATTTCCTCGCTCCTAAATATTCCAAAGTCAACTGTCGGCTTTATTATAAGAAAATGGAAGAGTTTGGGAACAACAGCAACTCAGCCACTAAGTGGTAAGCCACGTAAACTGACAGAGAGGGGTCAACGGATGCTGAAGCGCATAGTGCAAAGACTTTCTGCACAGTCAGTTGCTACAGAGCTCCAAAATTCATGTGACCCTCCAAGCAGCCCACGTACAGTACGCAGAGAGCTTCATGAAATGGGTTTCCATGGCCGAGCAGCTGCATCTAAGTCATACATCACCAAGTCCAATGCAAAGCGTGGGATGCAGTGGTGTAAAGCACGTCGCCACGGGACTCTAGAGCAGTGGAGACGCCTTCTCTGGAGTGATGAATCACGCTTTTCCATCTGGCAATCTGATGGACGAGTCTGGGTTTGGAGGTTGCCAGGAGAACGGTACATTTCGGACTGCATTGTGCCGAGTGTGAAATTTGGTGGAGGAGGAATTATGGTGTGGGGTTGTTTTATAGAAGTTGGGCTTGGCCCCTTAGTTCCAGTGAAAGGAACTTTGAATGCTCCAGGATACCAAAACATTTTGGATAATTCGTAGCGGGCCCTTTCCTCTTCCAACATGACTGTGCACAAAGCAAGGTCCATAAAGACATGGATGACAGAGGCTGGTGTGGATGAACTTGGCTGGCCTGCACAGAGTCCTGACCTGAACATGATAGAACACCTTTGGGATGAATTAGAACGAGAGACTGAGAGCCAGGCCTTATCGACCAACATCAGTGTGTGACCTCACCAATGCGCTTTTGGAAGAATGGTCGAAATTTCCTATGAACACACTCCGCAACCTTGTGGACAGCCTTCCCAGAAGAGTTGAAGCTGTAATAGCTGCAAAAGGTGGACCAGCATCATATTGAACCCTATGGGTTAGGAATGGGATGACACTTCAAGTTCATATGTGAGTCAAGGCAGGTGGCCAAATACTTTTGGCAATATAGTGTATACATGTGTAGGTGTGTGTATGTATGTATATATATATATATATATATATATATATATATATATATATATATATATAATATAAGTGTACAGTATGTGTGTATATCTGTATGTATGTATGTATTTATGTTTGTATTTATGTAAATGTATGCATGTATGTATATACAGTACATGTGTGTGTGTGTGTGTGTATATATATATATATATATTTATATATATGTATATGTGTGTATGTGTGTGTATATATATATATACAGTCGTGGCAGTGACAAAACTGCCATGTACTTTATACTTACGTACAATTGTCTGTACAGTTGCTCTTGGTACTTTAAGCTATCGTATTTTTAATGCAACTGTTTGAATACAAAAATTGAAGGCTATTTTTGAAAAAAAAAAAACATTTTACAGTACTGTATATTTTATCATTATGATGTGTAGGAAAAAACACACGTTTTTGTTCACTGTGATGAAATGCACAACCTTTGTCTCTCCTGCGCTCACTCTGGCACTTCTACATGTCCTTACAAGGCTGCACACATACTGACTCTCATCTCTGAGCCCTGACATTGTCCTCTAAATTATCCCAATAATGAGATTACAGTGTTTCCCTTTTGTGAAGGCTGGGGGTTGTTGGGTGGGGGGCGGCAAGGGGGTGTTGGACTCTGGGAGGAGGCGATAGCAGCCCAAGCAGAGAGAGGGAAGACAGTTCAAGATAAGATCGCTGCTACAGAAATGCACTCTTGGCCACTGTGAGTAATTGTTCTGTCCTCGGTAACATTAGGTGTCATGGTAATGGAATATTCACAGAGATTGATACCCAGAATGGCTGGACTGAAGGTAGGGATCATTCAAGCTGTACAGGTGATCCTAAATCCTGACACCGCTGTTGGCCTACAGTTATGTATAGTTATATTGGTTCACATCCCTGAATAAGTTTAGTAGATCTGCCACTGCTGTTTTGTTGTGTGAGTTGATGTTTATGCAATGGAATTGGGGATTTAATCGTAAAAGTAGCCTGTAATTGCAAAATACTTGTTTTGGATGGCGAGAACTTTTACTGTGATTTTTGGTTGAACATATTATTATCCATCCATCCATTTTCTTCCGCTTATCCAAGGCAGGGCCGCGGGGGCAGCAGCCTAAGCAGGGAAGCCCAGACTTCCCTCTCCCCAGCCACTTCGTCCAGCTCCTCCCGGGGGATCCCGAGGCGTTCCCAGACCAGCCAGGAGACATAGTCTTCCCAACATGTCCTGGGTCTTCCCCGTGGCCTCCTGCCGGTCGGACGTGCCCTAAACACCTCCTTAGGGAGGCGTTCGGGTGGCATCCTGATGCCCGAACCACCTCATCTGGCTCCTCTCAATGTGGAGGGGCATCGGCTTTACTCTGAGTTCCTCCCGGATGACAGCTTCTCACCCTATCTCTAAGGGAGAGCCCTGCCACCCGGCGGAGGAAACTCATTTCGGCCGCTTGTACCCGTGATCTTGTCCTTTCGGTCATAACCCAAAGCTCATGACCATAGGTGAGGATGGGAACGTAGATTGACTGGTAAATTGAGAGCTTTGCCTTCCGGCTCAGCTCCTTCTTCACCACAACGGATCGATACAGCGTTCGCATTACTGAAGACACCGCACCGATTCGCCTGTCGATCTCACGATCCACTCTTCTCTCACTCGTGAACAAGACTCCCAGCTACTTGAACTCCTCCACTTGGGGCAAGATCTCCTCCACAGCTTGGAGATGGCACTCCACCCTTTCCCGGGCAAGAACCATGGACTCGTAAAAGTAGCCTGTAATTGCAAAATACTTGTTTTGGATGGGGAGAACTTTTACTGTGATGTTTTGTTGAACATATTATGCATTCCCTTAAAGTTTGGACCATCTCTCTGAACTCTATCTCACTGCTATTCCATTCCAGTGCACTTAAACACAGGGCAGAAAGTATTCCCCCCCGTGTGTGAGAGAGAGAGCGAGAGAGCGTGCAAGATCAGGGTTGAGCGAGCAGCCCTGTAATGAAATATGTCAGCGTTTGAGATTCGCGTTGAAACCACAGGAGCCCCCTCGGAACTATTTGCAAAGTTTTGTAAAGCTTAGATGTTTTGTTTCCTGCAGGTCAAACCAGCTGGAGGACAAGATCACTTTCCTCAAAGGCCGCATAGAAGACATCTGCCTCCCTGTAGAGAAGGTGGACATCATCATCTCTGAATGGATGGTCAGTAAGTTGGAGATGTTACTACAAATTGGTATTGTTGCATTTAATCAAATATTTACTTTTCACTCTATATAAAGTTAAAGTTAAAGTACCAATGATTGTCACACACACACTAGGTGTGGCGAAATTATTCTCTGCATTTGACCCATCACCCTTGATCACCCCCTGGGAGGTGAGGGGAGCAGTGGGCAGCAGCGGTGGCTGCGCCCGGGAATCATTTTGGTGATTTAACCCCCAATTCCAACCCTTGATGCTGAGTGCCAAGCAGGGAGGTAATGGGTCCCATTTTTATAGTCTTTGGTATGACTCGGCCGGGATTTGAACTCCCAACCTACCGATCTCAGGACGGACACTCTAACCACTAGGCCACTGAGTAGGTTATACATATATAACTATATACACACACAATAATTTTTTTTTAAATACTGTGGGTAAGGTAAGTTAAATTATAACTAAATCAATAATATTAGACAATATTTTTCTTAACTAAATTGTCAATAAAATTCAAGTGCATGTGAAAATACAGTTTCACCACTTTAGTCATAATTTTTTGCGCTTAAAGGAGCCATATGTAATGTGGCCAGAAATGGTACTGCTTTCTTTTTTAAATATTGTTGGTAAGGTAAGTTTGGATCTTGGTTACAAAGTGCTTATTGTGAAAACTGAAACTTTGGTGTGTTGCAATGTTTACATCTGTTAAAGGGAAACTGCACTTGTGAGGTAATTCTAACCCGCTAAGTTAAACAATTAATGTAAACTTTTCAGCCATTCAAGATTATCATTGTCAAATGCTTACGATTTTGGCTATAAAGACAATTGTAAGCTTTTGACTAAATAAAATAACTATCTGCAGTAGGACATGGCCATTAAATCTATTTTTAATGTGGCATTAAAAAAAGACTTGCTGATACCCACAGAAATCCTGCTGTATTTACATTTTATTCTGCACAAACTTAAAAGTAGACACTGGATGACAGTAAACACACTTAATCATAGATCATTGTCAAATTACTGTAATGTTTCGATTATAACTAATAATAATAATGATTAATTCGAATTATAGAAATAAAACACCACCAAAGGCTTCCTGTTCTGTTGTCCACAAGTTGCAGACATCCATCCATCCATCCATTTTCTACCGCTTATTCCCTTCGGGGTCGCGGGGGGGCGCTGGAGCCTATCTCAGCTACAATCAGGCAGGAAGGCGGGGTACACCCTGGACAAGTCGCCACCTCATCGCAGGGCCAACACAGATAGACAGACAACATTCACACACTAGGGCCAATTTAGTGTTGCCAATCAGACATTCTCTGCGTATATTTTACATCTGCAAAGTTAATGTTAACATTATTTTATGTTACAAGTTGACACATTTACTCCTACAAGTAAAAATATTTGGGAACTGTTAAAGGCAATTTATAGCAATATTTTTTGTTGGTAAATGAGAGACCATGAGGTATCATCATACTTCCAACATCTCTTCCATGTAAATGCTGCCTCTTTATTGTTTTTTGTTGTTATTGGCTCTAATCTAGTATAATTTAGGCTGCCCCCGTGCAGGTTATCTTGAGCGCCTAAATGACCATAGCGAGGCACAGTTAACCAGCTTCACAGTACTGCATATCTGGATTTAATATTCAATTTATCTTGGATTAGTTAAAATCCTGCTTTTTAGTGCAGGCCTCAGGTTTTCTTTCTTGCAACCTTGTGTGAAATATGCCAGTCAGTAGAGTTTACAATATTTTGATTGTTCTTATACAGGCTGAATATTTTGAAGTTGGAACGGTTTGAATCAGATGAAAAATGTGGGAGTTGTGGAACTTTGAAGAATGTCCCATTGATTTCAATGGGAATTTCCTAAAAATGTGGGAAAAGAGGGAGTTTTTTTTTTAAATGGTAAAAAACTTGAATGGTGTGAATGAGTTGAAATGGTTGGTGTTGGAATTTTTAAAATCGGTCGAGAAATGTTGCAGTAGTAACATGTTGAATTGAGTAATGGTATTACGGAATTCCTGGAAAACCGGGAATTTTTCCAGTTCAAAAAACAACTTCGTTTTTTGTCCTGATTAAGAGGAATGTTTTGATGGTGGAACAGTTGAAGTGGGTTGAATAATGTGGAAGTAGTTGTCGCCAGAAAAAAGGGTGGAAATAAGGCTTTGGAAAACCAGGAATTCTGGAAAATCCTGGAATTTTTTTAAACCTGGGAAAAAGTGCTTTGAATGTCCAGGATGGTGGAATGTGTTGAAGGTGGAATGGTTTGAATCGGTGGAACAATGTGGAAATGGTGGAAGTTTGAAAAATGGCCAATTAATTTTGAATGGTAAAGAATGTCCCGGAAAACCTGGAATTCTGGGAATTTTTGGAATTTGCCAAGGGAAAGCCTGCGATTCCAGAATAGGCTGAACAGTTTAAAGTTAGAACCGTTTGAATCGGGTGAAAAATGTGGAAAGTAGAGCGCGGCAAAATCTGGAGAAGAAGAAGAAGTTTAATAAATGGATTACATTTGGTGTAGAAAACCATTTGTGTGAATGCTTAGGAGCATTCACACAATTATTAATTTGAGCAAGTTATTTTGGACAACTCTATGCTTCCAACTCTGTGTGACCAGTTTGGAAAAGGCCGTGTTCTGATCGAGCATGAGTCTTGTGTTAATAAAAGTAGATGGTTGCTTCAGTTAACCTTGCAGTATCCAATGTAGCAGAAGCTGTTCTACATGTTTTAAACATGTCCTAAATAGGAATAAACTTAAAGTTTGAGCTCTTCTGAATGCCTAACCAGGAGAAGCAGTCTTATTTTGACTTGATGTCCATTTATCATGGAGATTGTGTGCGGCGATACAGGCGGTACGGCCAAAGTTGAACGCACCACTGAAGTCATCCCTAATTCATGAGCATCCTGTATCTGTCCACTCCACCTCCCCCATCTATCGTGAAACCCCAGGGTCACGAGCAGGGGTCGTCACACAGAGCCTTCCTATCCCCTCACCGGGGAAATTGAAAATCGGCGGGTGACATGCTAGTGGAACGGTGAAGGATAGGGGGCATAATATCTGATGACACTGACTCACACAGTGCTAATATATCTGAGAATCTTCGCGTCACTTCTCATCACCGCAACAGTCGCTGACATTTGTCTGAGACGGCAAGATTTAAAAGGCTTTCAAACTGGCTTCATAAAAAGGAGTAAAAAAATGACAACATTATTTGTACAGGTGTAGACTTTCTTGCCAGTCTTAATGATTGCATAATGTTAAGCGGGAGAGGACAGGATAACTTGCAATGCATGGAGACCAGGGGTTCTTAACCTTTTTAACGTCGGTGCCCAACTTTTTGACGAGAGAGGGGCCCAGGGCCCACTCAAATATTAACACTGACTTAGAAATTTTACTCTTGATTTTATTCGTATTCAATAATTGAATTAAATAAACCTAACCTACTTACAGTTGAACAGGATACACCTTGTTAAATGATGTGTTAATCACAAAGATTATTTTCAAGTCTTTGGTCAGGCGGATTACAAAAATAAATACTAATCAAATATACTGCCTAAGAAGGGAATCTGATGGAAAAATATACATTTACACAGTGCTAACATATAAATTATAACTAAATCAATAATATTAAATATTATGTTTCTTAACTATATTGTCAATGAAATTAAAGTGCATGTGAAAATACAGCTTTACCACTTTAGTCATATTTTTTTGCCCTTAAGAAACTTCTCTATGACTTAAGCTCCAGACTTCTTCTGTTTGTTTGAGATTGTCATGACTGCCACAGTTGGTGGAAAAGTGTATTTCCACTGAGTACCACTGCGGCCCATACGGTCCACAGCTGGGAAATAGATATTTTTTGGCGGCCCTCTAGAGGGCGTTCGCGTCCCAACAATAGGCCCCAGCCCTATGGTTAAGAAACACTGATTGAGGCTAAGTTTACACTCCAAGCCAGAGTGGCCCAAATCAGATTTTTTTCCGAATCTGATTTTTTTCGGCTGACTGTTTACACTGCATGTAAAATGTGATCTTTATCAGACTCCAGTGTATATGCGGACAAGTCCTAATGTGGCCTCAAAGTGGCTTCAATGTGGCCTCAACGTCACTTGCATGCACAGTTTGATAAAGTGAAAATAAAGGATGTTTACCGGATTCTGTAAATGAACTCGGAAGTCGGTACTACTACTACTAAATAAAATAAAAGTTTCCACACCTTAAAAATTTGTGGGGTTTTTTACGTGAAAATAAATTAAAGTAATATAATGTACTGACGTGCGGTGAGGTTCATGGCTGGTGAGGCACTGACTTCATCACAGTCAGATTTACAAACATATGAACCCTAAAGAGTATCTTATTCACCATTTGATTGGCAGCAGTTAACGGGTTTTGTTTAAAAGCTCATACCAGCATTCTTCCCTGCTTGGCACTCAGCATCAAGGGTTGGAATTGGGGGTTAAATCACCAAAAATGATTCCCGGGCGCGGCGCCGCTGCTGCCCACTGCTCCCCTCACCTCCCAGGGGGTGAACAAGGGGATGGGTCAAATGCAGAGGACAAATTTCACCACACCTAGTGTGTGTGTGACAATCATTGGTACTTTAACTTAACTTTAACTTTACACATACAAACTGGAGCACACAAATAAGCACATTTAATAAAAAAAACGTTATTATGGTGTTACCTTTACTTATAAATGAAGTCCATGCGCCGCTGTTGTGCTGGATTAATGAACCCCCTGACGGGAGTGTTATATCAACTAAAGCCCTCACTTAAACTTTCCACGTGCAAGATTGAATCTATTTAAAAAAGTGTAACCGAGGGTTTATAAATGTCGCCTATACTGTATGAAACTACAAAATAACAAACACGGAGGCTCCAGTTTACACGAGGACCACTTTATTTACCTTCTTTCAAAAACCTCTGCTCCACTTCAACGTGTCATCACTTCCGCTCTTAGCGCCTTCAAAATAAGAGCTCAAGGCATATACTGTATAACAGCGCATAACAGGAACTTAACATCACAAAGAGGAAAGCCCATAAAAAAGGTTACAAAAGTTATTTAATAAGAAGCCAAAAAGTGCAAAAACAATAATGTTCGTGTTGAAGGAGTTGTGAATTAGGTACACCTGCAGTCTGCAGGTGTACCTAATGTTGTGGCCCTGCAGTCATTCACATTCCTCCAACACGAACATTATTGTTTTTGCACTTTTTGGCTTCTTATGAAATATCCATCCATCCATCCATTTTCTACCGCCCACTCCCATTGGGGTCGCGGGGGCGCTGGAGCCTATCTCAGCTACAATCGGGCGGAAGGCGGGGTACACCCTGGACAAGTCGCCACCTCATCGCAGGGCCAACACAGATAGACAACATTCACACTCACATTCACACACTAGGGCCAATTTAGTGTTGCCAATCAACTTATCCCCAGGTGCATGTCTTTGGAAGTGGGAGGAAGCTGGAGTACCCGGAGGGAACCCACGCAGTCACGGGGAGGACATGCAAACTCCACACAGAAACATCCCGAGCCCGGGATTGAACCCAAGACTACTCAGGACCTTCGTATTGTGAGGCAGATGCACTAACCCCTCTTCCACCGTTATGAAATAACTTTTTTAAATAGATTCAATCTTGCACGTGGAAAGTTTAAGTGTGGGCTTTAGTTGAAATAACACTCCCGTCAGGGGGTGCAAATTCTACGGCGGGGGTGCAGGAGGCGGATTACTGCGAGCCTCAGCCAATGCGTCTTTTGCAGCCGTTTTATGATCGCTCAGCACAAGAAATACGTTACACACATACAGTTGTTGACAAAATACACTACATTATATACCTCAGCTAACTAAACTATGGAAATGTATAATATAGTTCATATAGCAATACGGTTTCACTGCACAGCAGGCCAGCAGTTAGCCGAGTCCGCAATCCATGGTGAGGCACAACTGAGTGACGTGCTTCAACTGGCTGCTGATCACCGCACCGTCTCTTCTCAGTATTTGAGCGGCAAATGTGAAAATTCAGCGATTTTGAATAAAAATAATCTAAAACTGGTGAAGTTAAATGGAAAATAACTTTATAGTATCATCACTGGATACATTTAACAATTTAATATTATTATTTTTTTCTTTTTACATTTTTTTTTTTTCCGTGATGGCAGCCTCACCTGCCTCTAGTGACTGCACATCACTGATATAATGTATGAATGGATATATATAAATCCATCCATCCATCCATTTTCTACCAGGGGGGTTTTGCCCTTAAAAGTCCTCATGTGTCAGGGAATTTTCTTCTGTGTTAGTTAACAATAACAAAAATTAAACGTTTTTTTATGAAAAACTATCGATCTACCCACTGTTATATCGACCATATACTGATAATTTACTTAGTATCCTTACTGTCTTATTTGTATCAATTCGCCCACCTTGGTTTACATTTATTGTATATCGTCTATATTGCGCAACCCTAATAACTACTAGTAAAAATTAGTTTCTTAAACTGTATGACATATGACACAGATGTGTGACATGACAAATGATTCTGCCGTGCACGACCTAGAATCGTGGTATTTTAAAAAACGGAAACAATATGTTACTTTTTTGTCAATACAGTCTTTTATCAGGGAGCGCTAAGCAAACCGTTAATGTGCAGCTGTCAGAGTGGTGTAATAGTGTGCAAACGGACGGTGTTAACAGGACTAATGTGCAGAGGCGGGTGATGAATGTGCTGTGTCAGCGGTGATGGTGATTGAGTAAAAGTGGGCAGATGAGTGTCTGTCCGTCTTGGTAGTGTTTGAAAGACTGTTTTTAGCAGCACAGTCACTGTCATTTCATAACTCACACCATTGATCGGTCCTCTCTCCCTTGGCACAAAGAGTTGGGATCAGATAAGAGGCTGGAGGCGTGATGATGGTCATCAGGAGGTCTCCGAAGACTAAATAAATAAAGATTCACAACAACATAAATCACAGGTGATGGGTCTGCTAGCTTTTTAGGGTTGCTTTAGAGCAGCAGTTACTAATCCGCTGCTTGCAAGGGGGCTCACCAAATTTTTAAAATGTGCCTGGGCAAGTCAGATTTTACTCCGAAAACCAACTTGCATTTATGATGGCAATGAGTTGCTCAAGACAGTCCGAGACAGCACAGCTTGGTTGTAAAATACACTCTTTTGTTTGTGTGCACTTTGCAAACCATCTAATGGTTTGACAATGTAGCTCAGACAGTGGGTGATTAAACGGAGCATATACCTTACACGGTGCAACAAAATAAACAGTCTCAACACAAATGGTAAGCTGACGCATACCGTAGCATACACAAACTACTACTGTATATACAAAAATAAACGTCTATGCACTAGGGTTGTACGGTTTACCGGTATTAGTACCCCCCGCTGTCGTCACGTCGTGCCATTGCTGGTTTACGAGCAGACGCACATATTGCGAGCGCACAATCACAGAGTACTTACAAGCAGACAATGTGTGTAGACTTAAAAACTAACGATAAAGGTGAAGCTATAGCACTGAAATGCCCTCAGGAAGAGGTGCTTTAAAACATGGCTAGCTAGCTAGCAGCTAAAGTCCATCCGCAGTCTGTAGTGTTTTAGCTACTTCTAAATTACTAATCCTCGCCTCCGTGGCGACAAATAAACTACGTTTCTTTGTAGTATCATCCGTGCAGGACAAGGAATAGCTAAACATGCTTCAATACACACCGTAGCTCACAGGCGCCACCGCTAATGAGGCCGTTTCTGAATGTAAACAAATGCCATGGGTGGATCTACACCTGACATCCACTGTAATGATACCAAGTACAGGAGTGTATCTAGTCGATACTACTATGATATGACCAATGTATGATCCTGTAACTACTTGGTATCGGATTGATACCCAAATTTGTGGTATCATCCAAAACTAATGTAAAGCATCCAAACAACAGAAGAATAAGTGATTATTACATTTTAACAGAAGTGTAGATAGAACATGTTGAAAGAGAAAGTAAGCAGATATTAACAATAAATGAACAAGTGGATTAATAATCCATTTTCTACCACTTGTCCTTAATAATTTTGATAAAATAATACAATGAGAAATGACACAATATGTTACCGCATACGTCAGCAGAAGATAAGTTGTCTAGTATGTTCACTATTTTATTTAAGGACTTGCAATAAGAAAACATGTTTAATGTACCGTAAGATTTTTTGTTAAAATAAAGCCAATAATGCAATTTTTTGTGGTCCCCTTTATTTAGAAAGATATTGAAAAGTACCGAAAAGTATCGAAATACATTTTGGTACCGGTACAGGTACCAAAATATTGGTATCTGGAAAAAACTACTACGCACTAATAAACATGTTACTATAACTATTTAGAAAGTGCAATGCATGCTGGGTAGTCCAACAGAAACTCCCACAATGCTAAACATACTGTATATATCCATCCATCCATCCATTTTCTACCGCTTAATCCCTTAGGGGTCACGGGGGCGCTGGAGCCTATCTAAGCTACAATCGGGCGGAAGGCGGGGTACAACCTGGACAAGTCGCCACCTCATCGCAGGGCCAACACAGAAAGACAGACAACATTCACACTCACATTCACACACTAGGGCCAATTTAGTGTTGCCAATCAACCTATCCCCAGGTGCATGGCTTTGGAGGCGGGAAGAAGCCGGAGTACCCGGAGGGAACCCACGCAGTCACGGGGAGAACATGCAAACTCCACACAGAAAGATCCCGAGCCCGGGATTGAACCCATAACCAGTGTTTTGAAAATTCCTTTTAAAAAAGTAACACATTTCAGTTACTCGTTACTTTGCCATAAATGTACCGTAATTGAATTACTTACGGAAATGCTTTTCAATAAATGTAATTACTAAGGAAAGTAATTATTGTGTTACTTTAAAAACCTTCAAATATCTGGCATATGCAGCTGAGACGTTTCTTGAGACCAGAGTCTTTATAAGGCAGTGGCTATTGCTAAGTGACCTCTGACGTCAGTGCCCGGACACCATTAGCATAGACTCAGCTGTGTTTGTTAGCTTAGCAGCGGCATTTTGCCAACAGTAACAGCAGCTTTGTTGGATCATTTCACTGGTTTGTGTTGGCGCTAGTTAATTGTGCTGATTGTGCTTCAATGGCTGTCATATCTTGTTGACAAACAGTTTTTTTTAGGATTGCAAGCTTGTCACTTTATTTATAGATTTGTTGTTCATTATTCCCTCGTGGTAGTAGTAGTAGCAGTGTACGTGTGCATGTCTGTTGTTTGCTGTATGATGTTGTCTCCTTTTATTTGATATTTTTACTTTAGTGTAGTGCTGGTTGTTGCTCCTAATAGTATAAAAGTTACTTCCTGCACTAGGTTGCTGTGCTTTTGACGCTGTCTTGTTGACATTCAACCACATCAAAAGTAGCATGCCACGTTACCTCAAACGTCTCGGTAACGGCATTGTAACATCCATAAAAGTAATTAATTTGATTTCTCGTTGCTAGCACCGTTTTCATATAACGCCGTTTTTTAAGACACTATATACCGTATTTTTCGGAGTATAAGTCGCTCCGGAGTATAAGTCGCACCAGCCGAAAATGTATAATAAAGAAGGAAAAAAACATATAAGTCGCATTTTTGGGGGAAATGTGTTTGATAAAACCCAACACCAAGAAAACACATTTGAAAGGCAATTTAAAATAAATAAAGAATAGTGAACAACAGGCTGAATAAGTGTACGTTATATGAGGCATAAATAACCAACTGAGAACGTGCCTGGTATGTTAACGTAACATATTATGGTAAGAGTCATTCAAATAACTATAACATATAGAACATGCTATACGTTTACCAAACAATCTGTCACTCCTAATCGCTAAATCCCATGAAATCTTATACGTCTAGTCTCTTACGTGAATGAGCTATATAATATTATTTGATATTTTACGGTAATGTGTTAATAATTTCACACATAAGTCGCTCCTGAGTATAAGTCGCACCCCCGGCCAAACTATGGAAAAAAAACTGCGAGTTATAGTCCGAAAAATACGGTACCTAATCGTATTTCAGAATGTTGTAATTAGCTGTTGAACGTACGTGTAATAGTTGTGTATGACCTTTACCCATAGTAGTAGTAGTCATTGTCTCTGCTGCGTGATGACTATTGTGCTGTTTTAATTTTATGACGTGGTGAATTATATTGTGTAATGAGTGATCACCTGACATTTCCAAATCATTTTAAGATCGTAGGCAATTAAGTTTTCGAGTTCCGTATTTTTCAGACCATAGGGCGCACCGGACTTTATTCATACAAAAGGCGCACCGAATTATAAGATGCATTAAAGGGGTAATTTTATAGATTTTTTTCTAAATTTAAAACACTTCCTTGTGGTCTACATCAGTGGCCCCCAACCTTTTTGTAGCTGCGGACCGGTCAACGCTTGAAAATTTGTCCCACGGCCCGGGGGGGTTATGGTATTTTTTTTGTTTGTTTTTTTTGTCATAAAGAAATACAATCATGTGTGTTTACGGACTGTATCCCTGCAGACTGTATTGATCTATATTGATATATAATGTATATATTGTGTTTTTTATGTTGATTTAATAAAAAAAAAATATATATATATTTTTTTAAATTATTATTTCTTGTGAGGCCCGGTACCAATCGGTCCACGGACCAGTACCGGGCCTCGGCCCGGTGGTTGGGGACCACTGGTCTACATAACATGTGATGGTGGTTCTTTGATGAAAGTGTTGCATAGATTATGTTTTACAGACCATTTTCAAGTAGCTTTCTGAGCGTCTTTTCAGGGTGCGCCGTTTTGTCTTATTTACGTGGCTCACCTACTACAGCGTCTTCTCCCCGTCATCTTTGTTGTAGCGGTGTAGCGTGCAAGGACAGGAGTGGAAGAAGTGTCAAAAGATGGAGCTTACGGTTTTAATTTGTTTTCCGACTTTACTTGAATCAATAACGAAGCAGCATCTTCTCATCCGTGGCTCAATAATGCAACAACAACGTCGGAAATGCGTCCCGTGAAAAAACATCCGACCGGAAAACCTCTAATAACTAAAGTTCCGTTATGTAAACCCACTACAGTTGTTAGCGCTTTGTTAGCTAATCTACTGACAGATATAAGTAAGAACTTTACACTACTTTATAGGAGGGTGAATGTCCCATAAGAAGGTAGAGGAAATGTATTATTTATTTATTTATGACTACGGACAAGGACTACAATTGCGGACGCGCACACATTTTCAGGAATTATGCAGATCCCAAATACACATCAGCAGGTACCAGAAGGTAAGAAAAGTTGGTTTTGCATAATATTGCAAAACAAAACGCCAGGTGCAGTCTACACGTATCTCTTATGTATGACTGCCATCTACTGGTCACACCTATAATTACACCATGTACCAAATAAAATTCCTTCAAGGTCAGTAAGCACAACCAGAATTATGCTGTACATTAGGCATACCGGGTTATAAGGCGCACTGTCAATTTTTTATAAAAGGAAAGGATTTTAAATGCGCCTTTTAGTCCGAGAAATACGGTACCTGATTGGCTATTGCTTGCCTAATAAGGAACCTTTTCCTCAAACAAAGCTTATGTACCCCAGACCCTCTCTTAATAACTCAAAATCACCACAAAAACGTAAGTAACAAGTTAGTAGTGATGCACCGAAATGAACATTTTTAGAGGAAACAAATGCCAAAAAAAACTAAACACTGAAATACATTATTATGCCTATTATTATTATTAGTATTGCATTTATGGTATAAAGGTGTGAATTTTTCTTACAAACATTTTTTTCTTCAGCTTAGCTTGAAGTGCAACTGTAAAAGTAGAGTTACAGGCATGTCAGAATTCATCAATTTGTGGCAGCAGAAGGTAAATTAATAGCTGACCTTCCTTTAGCCTCATTATCAGTGCTTGAGAGCCTTACCTGGATGGGAGTAATCAATCATCCCGTCCTTTTATCTGACTGTCAATCACTGACGTCTCACACACACTCTGACACTTTCACGTGTGTTAGTAAGGACAATGTGCAGACTGTGTGCCACTTTTAACTTTTGATGTTATTTGATTCTTGTGGGATTTGTAAATCTAAATCATACCATTTATGGATTATGTAAAAGTAGGGTAGCAAAAAAAAAAAGTCAATACTGTACTCTGTGTTTTGGTCCAATTAGCTGATGTTTGGAAGGGACAGGTCCACTTCCCACATACATACACTAAACTAATAATACCATAATTATATCAATAATGCCTCTGAGTTGAATGGTTTAACTCATGAATAGGGCTGCAACAATAATTGATTAAATTGATTAAACACTTAGAAAAAAAACTTTGATTTATATTCTGTTGTTTGGATTAATTTTCGTATAGCGGCTACAATAGAGCACACGTGAGAGTGGTGGTGTGTGGGTGCTGTGGTGTGTGGTGCTGAAAAAAATTTAATATATACATGTTTAAAGGGCAATTTAGATATTGATGATATGCATGTATTAAAAAAAAGAATGAAGGTTATGGTAGGCATAAAAATGTTTGTTTATTTCAAAAGCTTTCCCTAAAATGCACATTGAGGCTGCAAAGTGAGTTTATTTTTACCCGATTACTCGATTAGATTACTTAATTATTAAAATAATTTATAGCTGCAGCCCTACTGAGGAATTTTCATTCGGCGGTGTTTTGTTGTTTTTATGTTGTTGACTTTCATTTTAAAACATTGACTTTTCCATGATTTGATATCAGTAATATGTGTCCTAGAATCGGACCAAACTTAAGAAAATAATCACTTTAAAAACACACCTCGCTTGTTTGCCCTAGTTTTCCCGTTTTTAAGTTCCTGGATTTCATGATGTCATTCAAAACAAATCCTCCCTTATTGACTTGGAAAAATATACCGTATCTGTGTACTTTTTGACCCCCCAAAACACAATTCACAAATCTTTAAATAAATCTGTTAATCAAAATTATTCTTTTTTTTGCTTATTAGGGTATCCAAGTCAACTTTGCGCATGACATATTGGAACAATAGTCTTTCCCAACATGTCCTGGTCAAACCAAGAAAATATTTTTGTGTGTAGGCTTACTCCAACAACAAATCATACGCTGTAGCAAATTTTCTGAGAAAGTTGTAGTGTCGTCATGTTCCATCAAAAATCCGATTTTTTTTGGACTGGGTTCAGAAGTATAGAGTGTATCAGACTTTGCAAAATCCTAAATCTAAAATTTTAGTAATTGACAAAGATAACTCAAACTTTGGGGAATGATCGTAGACAGACGTTTAAGGTCAGCGAATTTGCAAGACCTTTGTATGATTTAATACATTTTTTATGGGTTCTGTTTTTTTGGTGTCACCCTTGTACAGTGTATCGTTAAATAGAGACATTAGGGTCCCTTATTTTTTCTCCTAGCAAACAACACTCCTATCAACCAACATAAAAGTTCCCCCAGAGCCTCTGCAATCCCAATGGCTGAGATTTATATTTGTTGGCTTGCTTTAAGTTCATTGTTTATTTGCCCACTGCCTGACGGAGGACAGCTTTGTTAACCTGGGCCAAGGCGACAAATGAGGGGAAAAAATGTCCTTATCCTGTAGGGCTGCAAAGATTAGTCGACATAATCAACATCAATTCTAAAAATGAACAAAGATTTGCTATTGTTGACAAGTTACTTAGTAAAATTTTAATTGATGGACCGCCAGGAATGTTCATGTTAACACTTTTATTCCGTATTTTTCGGACCACCGTAGTATAAGGCGTACTGCCGATGAATGGTCTATTTTTGATATTTTTTCATATATTAGGCGGATTATAGGGCGCATTAAAGTAGTCATATTATTTTTTATAAATTGAAAACACTTCCTTGTGGTCTACATTACATGTAATGGTGGTGCTTTGGTCAAAATGTTGCATAGATTATGTTTTACAGATCATCTTCCAGCCGCTTTCTGACAGTCGCTTCCCCGTGCGCCGTTTTGTGGGCGGTCTTATTTACGTGGCTCACCTTCGACAGCGTCTTCTCCCTGTCATCTTTGTTGTACCGGTGTAGCGTGTAAGGACGGGAGTGGAAGAAGTGTCTTCTCATCCGGAAACAACCACACCGGAAATGTGTCCCGTGAAAAACCGTCTGACCGGAACTCTAATAACTAAAGTTCCTTGGGTGAATAATGTAAACTCACTACACCGGTATGTTTTAGCGCTTTCATGGCGAGTTTACTGACAGGTACAAGTAAGAACTTTACACTACTTTATATTAGAAATGGCAACAGCAGAGGATGAATGTCACATAACAAGAAGGTAGAGAAAAAGAAGAAGCTTGTCGACTACGTCGTCGGCGCGGACTCGAGCAATTTTTCAGTATTTACCTAGATCCCAAATACAGATCAGCAGGTACCAGAAGGTAAGAAACGTTGCTTTTGCATAATATTGCGAAACAAAACGCCAGATAATATGACTTACCTTATACACACACACCATAATAATACTCGTATGTTCAATACGCCGACAATCCTTCAAGCGGTGCGGCTTCATAGCTTACTAAAGTCGTACTAAAACATTTTGATAGATTTTTGATCGCCGTGTGTAATGTTCTATATTTTCAATGGAACATTTAAAATGTTGGTGTTGTTTGCTTGAGACCCATCATAGTGCAGTCTACACGTATCTCTTATGTTTGACTGCCATCTACTGGTCACACTTATCATTACACCATGTACCAAATAAAATAGCTTCGAGGTGGGTAAGCTCAACCAAACGCATTCCTTACGTTAGGTGGTTATAAGGCGCGAGTTTTGAGTGCGCCTTATAGTCTGGAAAATACGGTAAATAATTGCAGCTAAAACAGAATTACATTTTGCACTTTAAGTCAGTTGATTTATTTTGCACTGCGATTATATATGTTTTGTAAAAAAAAAAAAAGTTAAACCATTCCTTTTCTCAGTAATTTGTTTATTTTGGTACAGTTGAATTTCCTTGAATCAGTTTTTAAAATCAGTTCAAATCAAGTCACATACTCAACGTCGAACTCAAAACGTGCACAGCATATCATGAGCAATAATCGTTAGACTAACTGACTAATCGGAAAAATATTTGACTATCAAAAGAATCTTTAGTTGCAGCCTATTCTCAAGTCATGCAAACCACTACGTCACAATGCCGTCTCTACTTTATTAAAAGTTTCCGGTATCTCGGCATCCTTATCATTGATTTAATAACGCTTGTAATATTACTTCCATAACCCCTAGCAAATTAATTTGCTTTTACATACACTATCTTTCTTGTGTTTCTCATTTGCGTGAATTTAAATGGAAATTAGTTTGTATTGCAACCTGCACAATCTACACTCACCAAGCGATTTACACACTGAAATCTATTACAGTGATGCGTATGTTATGTTTATGATAATTTGGTGTCATATGACTACAGACTCTCATTGAGGAGCCTCGCTGACATAGAGGCTGCTGCCTGGTAGTCAGTGAAGCACGGAGGCATACACACTTCAGGACACACAGATTCATGCACACAGGCTTTCTCCTTCTTCTTTTTTTTTGCAGTGGCCCTTCTGGGACTGCAAGCAATGATGATCTGCAGTAATTGAGGCAGACGTGTGTTGAATGCAGAAGGAGAGAGGAGATACCTCGGTGGAAACTGCTGATGCAGGTTGTGAATAAGAACAACTGAGAGTGTACATTTGTGACAACAATATCCCCAAAATCACGGAATAATGAAAATTGTAGTTCACATATGTGCATTTTTAAAGGGGAACTGCACTTTTTTTGGAATGTTGCCTATTGTTCACAATCATTATGAGAGACAAGAAGACAAAAGTGTTTTTTTCTCGCTTTCTAACATGTAAAAATCAGCTTGTTCTAGGTGGCTAGCAATACAGCTAATGGGAGCAATATTTACCTCTAAATCACTTTAAAAATGCATTCAAAAACTGTCACCATAACCTGTAAAATAACCAAACTGTAGCGCATACTTGCCAACCCTCCCGGATTTTCCGGGAGACTCCCGAAATTCAGCGCCTCTCCCGAAAACCTCCCGGGACAAATTTTCTTCCGAAAATCTCCCGAAATTCAGGCGGACTCAGGTCCATGCGGACCTGAGTCCGCTTTCCCACAAAATAAACAGCGTACCTGCCCAATCACGTTATAACTGTAGAATGATAGAGGGCAAGTTCTTGGTTTCTTATGTGGGTTTATTGTTAGGCAGTTTCATTAACGTCCTCCCAGACCCAGGCGGCAACAACACACAACAGCAGTCACGTCTACCGTAAAGCAGTTTGTCTGCCGTAAACAGCAATGTTGTGACACTCTTAAACAGGACAATACTGCCATCTAGTGCATTTGATGAAAGCACTTTTGTGCATGCCACACAGCAATGCATCATCAGCATGGTTAGAAAAATAGTGACAGAGAATAGAACAAGGATGGACAATTCGACCCTTAACTCAACAATGAGTAGATGAGTGTTATCTGTGTGTATATGTGTAAATAAATGAGCACTGAAATTCAAGTATTTATTATATATATATATGTATATATATATATATATATATATATATATATATATAATAAAATAAATATATATTTATAGCTAGAATTCACTGAAAGTCAAGTATTTCTTGTATATATATATATATATATATATATATATATATATATAATATGAAATACTTGACTTAGTGAATTCTAGCTGTAAATATACTCCTCCCCTCTTAACCACGCCCCGCCCCCAACCACACCCCCCCACACCTCCCGAAATCAGAGGTCTCAAGGTTGGCAAGTATGCTGTAGCGGCATTGTTATTGTAAAAGCGAACACTGAGGAACTCTTTATTTTTTAGCGTAGTAACACATCTCCATGCTACGGTATTAGCCGTAAAAGCTAACTACGCCAAGAGATAAGCTCGCTTCTACGTCGACACGAAACACGTTTGAGTTTGCAATGCACAACAGTGATACGACACTAATTTGTACTGATTGAAAAACATGAACAATCATATTACAGTATCTGTATAGTTTTAGCCCACATTTCATGTTTTGTTTGTACACAGCTCGCTCGGCCGCGTATGTACTGTAGTCGTACTAAATCAAATCAAATCAACTTTATTTATAAAGCACATTTAAAATTTACCACAGGGGTAGCCAAAGTGCTGTACAATGGGCAGGTTAAAAGATAATATGAGTACCGAGCAAACACAACACAACACAAACAGAACACGATAACAAATAAATAAATAAAATAAAATAAATAAAACATAAAAACAGGTTCACAGCAGGTGTATTCTGTATTACTAACGCGCATGAGATGCTGCGTGTATCATAATCGATATTAAAGTGACTCACTCAGTTGTTCGTCTGGTCCAGCTGGCCGGGGGGGACGTTTTCTGTGGATTTTGGGGTAAGCACTCCATTTATGTCGAAATAGCTTGGCTCCAAGTTCCATATTTATAGCGTCAAAATCGCTTTCACCTCACTCTCCCGGCTTCTGTCTGCTCCGTCTCACTCTTCCTTCGTGCTGGCTTCTATAAGCAGCAGCATATTTAGCTTCAAGAGTATAAGGTTGTGAATCCTCCCTTGTCCAAAAATAGTTGTCTTTGTTGTCTGTTACCAAGTGTGCCATGATTAGAACACACACTCTTGTTTGATTCCGGAAGTAGGAACACACATGTTGCCAGAAGTCAGACGTGTGCTGCTATGGAAACAAATCAATGCGCGGAAGAAATCAGTGATTAAAATGATCAAAATTCGGTAAATATTGTACATATTGTTGTGAACGTGTCTGTTACTACATTATATATAGACTGGCAGTATGTATACAAAACGTTGATGGAGGGTTTTAAAGTTGTTTTAGAGGGCTTTGAAGGTCACAACAGTGACTCACATTAGCCCTATCTTTCAAGCGTTATCATCTTTAACATCGTAAAAAAAAAAAAGACATGTCTTCTTGTCTCGTAATGATTGTGAACAATAGGTGAAATTCCCCCACAAAGTGCAGTTCCCCTTTAAGCCATAGGTTGTATTCAGTCACGTGACTTTTGAACAAAATTAAACAAATGGGTGGGCCACCAAACCAATATGGCTCCTGTGCAGCAAATAAAGTGCAAACTATCTGTGGACGCAAGGGGCCTAGATCTTACCAGTAATAACAGATATGAGCAAAAAAACAAACTATGCAATGGACTCTATCCCTATACGTTATCAAAAAAATATAAAAATTGTCAAGTAATCCCAAGGGTTATCCGTTGGTCGTGTTCCCAGACATGTCGAACTATCTGGTGCTCCAGACATCATTCTACACGATAAAACAGATGAAAACTTGAAAAAGCATAGAAGTCTACAACTTCTTTGTGTGTGCCTGGGTCAATGACATTGGTATCAAGACTCTCCTGGATAAATCATGCATTGTTTTTGCTCGGACAAGGTTGCATTTCATGATTTAACTTTGCGTCGACCCGCGTGTTTGTTGCCTTGTTGGTGTTTTTGCTTGTCTTTATCAAAATATAACTATAGATCTCAACATTGTGTATGTGCTGAAAGCTTCACTTATTATTGCTGCCTTTGGTAACTCTTTTAGGTTTTGCGCACATTTGCTTTCTTTTATTTAGACTCATAGAGTTTCTGCTTTACGAAACACTCATAGCAAAAATGCGTTCTAAGGACTCCAAAACAATGATATCAAGATAATACTTAAAGGGGAACATTATCACAATTTCAGAATGGTTAAAACCATTAAAAATCAGTTCCCAGTGGCTTATTATATTTTTCGAAGTTTTTTTCAAAATTTTCCCCATCACGCAATATCCCTAAAAAAGCTTCAAAATGCCTGATTTTAACCATTGTTATATACACCCGTCCATTTTCCTGTGACGTCACATAGTGAAGCCAACACAAACAAACATGGCGGAAAGAACAGCAAGCTATAGCGACATTAGCTCGGATTCAGACTCGGATTTCAGCGGCTTAAGCGATTCAACAGATTACGAATGTATTGAAACAGATGGTTGTAGTGTGGAGACAGGTAGCGAAAACGAAATTGAAGAAGAAACTGAAGCTATTGAGCCATATCGGTTTGAACCGTATGCAAGCGAAACCGACGAAAACGACACGACAGCCAGCGACACGGGAGAAAGCGAGGACGAATTCGGCGATCGCCTTCAAACCAACGATTGGTATGTGTTTGTTTGGCATTAAAGGAAACTAACAACTATGAACTAGGTTTACAGCATATGAAATACATTTGGCAACAACATGCACTTTGAGAGTGCAGACAGCCCAATTTTCATCAATTAATATATTCTGTAGACATACCCTCATGTTAGCAGGCCAGGGAAGCTAGGGTCGATGTTCTTCTCTTGATCATCTTCGGTGGCATAAGTGACGGTGTGAGCCAAGACATCCAGGGGGTTTAGCTCGCTCGTCTGCGGGAATAAACTGCCGCCATTGCTTGCCGTGCTGCCGAGGTCCTTTGTCCCTGAATTGCTCACACACTCCGGCAGATTCAATGGGGGTCTGGCGGGAGATTTCTTTGACTTTATCGTTTGAAATGCATCTACTTTGAGTGTCGCAGGATATCCACACATTCTTGCCATCTCTGTCGTAGCATAGCTTTCGTCGGTAAAGTGTGCGGAACAGACGTCCTATTTCTTGCCACTTTCGCATCTTTGGGCCACTGGTGCAACTTGAATCCGTCCCTGTTCGTGTTGTTACACCCTCCGACAACACACCGACGAGGCATGATGTCTCCAAGGTACGGAAAACAGTCGAAAAAACGGAAAATAACAGAGCTGATTTGACTCGGTGTTTGGGAAAATGGCGGATTGCTTCCCGGTGTGACGTCACAACGAATATTAGAAGGGCGTTTAATTTGCCAAAATTCACCCATTTAGAGTTCAGAAATCGGTTAAAACGCTTACATAGGTCTGGTGATAATGTTCCCCTTTAAATTGGAAAAACTAAACGTTAAGTCTTTCAAACAAACCTGTAACAAAGGTATCATTGTAAACATTTGCATTTTT
Source organism: Nerophis lumbriciformis (assembly GCF_033978685.3). Classification (NCBI taxonomy): domain Eukaryota; kingdom Metazoa; phylum Chordata; class Actinopteri; order Syngnathiformes; family Syngnathidae; genus Nerophis; species Nerophis lumbriciformis. Next base: position 16,584,970 of record NC_084562.2, on the reverse strand, counting down.
CGACTCGATCTGCTCCATTGAACTGGAGTGCATGCCACTTTTCTCCTTGTTTTTCGTAAAATCCTGCACTCTTTCGACATTTTCTAATTACTTCTCATGGAATTCTGTAGAAGCTTTTATGTTTTTCGCGCTTTGAACGGTTCCAACAGCCAAAAACCACGCAATCATTGGGCATTTTTCTTCGAGAAAAGCTAAATGCTGCCCAGAATGCTTTGATGGTCGCTGGCCCTCCACTTTGAGCCTCACGTATTTAATGAGCCAGACGTGACGTCAGGTGAATGTAACTTATTGTTTGTTTATGCGAGCTATTTGTATCAGACCTTTATTTTGTCAGCACAGTCACACAGGATGTAACACAGAGTGATTTTATTGCAAAGACTAGAAGTGTGCTGTAGTTTTTGTTTTTTTGTTTGAACGCTAGACGACAGTGCTGTGTGCAGGGAGATGAATATGTAAACAAAAGTAACGTCCTTTGTTTATAGTGACAGTTTCTAACAGCAGTTTCTGTCCGATGTTTACGTTGCGTGATCATAATGTAGTGTGGTTCACTTCAAGCACCGGAATGAGCCGCTTGAAGAAGGCGAGTTGGGCGTAAATCTTTGCCAACTTTAGTTGCCATGACCTCTTAACTGTATCTTCATGGCCCGCAGAGAATAGGGTGGTAATGATAGTAAGTCCTTCACTTTCTTTTGTTTCTGTTGGAAGCTAACGTTAGCATAGTGTGATATTGCTGCTGCTTACTGGGGGGGAATCAATATTGCAAAATTTAAATAATATCAAGCCGTGATCAAATAAATCCCTCTTTTGCTCCCCTTCCCTAGTTGTGGCTACTTATAGCTTTTACCTACTAAGATTGATGATAAACATAACATAATACTTAAATTAAAGGGGACATAATATGCAAAAACAACTTTTTTACCTATAGATACCTGCTTTCGTGTATTATGCAAAAATTAGAAATCAAACTGTGGAGGCATGGCGGGGATATTTATGAAATAATCTTGCCTTCCTTTATATTCCTCCAAACAGGCCATTTGGAATTTTCCCCAATCGTGACCTCAGCGTATATCTCCATACATAATAGAGATTTACCCAAAGTACTATGCGCGAGTTCGCCACTGGAGTCAAACGTTGTCAATAAGCGCCTTCTTTTTCTTTATACTCTTGTTTTGAGGCAGACTGGCTCGCACATGCACATGCATCCACCGCTGTTGCCATTTTTAATACAAATTAGCGTATAGTTCGAACTTATATCTGTCATTAGACTCAGTATGGAAGGTCTAAAAACTACAACATGGATGACGGGGAGAAGATGCTGTCAAAGTGGAGGCACGTAAATAAGACCGCCCGCTAAATGGCGCATCCGGAAGCGACTGTCAGAAAGCGGCTTGAAGATAGGTAGGTCTTTATTGTCATTGCACAAGTACAACGAAACGTTTTCAGCACAAATACGTTCAAGATTAGACAAACAAACAGGGTTACAGAACAGGAACGCTGATGGGTCGCCACAAGGCGCCCCGTAAAAGATGGGAAAAAGGTCAACGCTGGGGTAGGATGAGTAAAAAAATACAATCTAGACTGGAGTGGGAAAAAACCTCCATAGCAAAGCACATATACATATTACAACATACATCTCGAGACTTGCAACAGAGGGGAGGGGGTGGGGGCTACGGTGGCAGGCTGCAGCTCTTCAGGCGCTGCCCAGCTGTCCATCACCCCTAAAAGATTCGCGTCAAGGGCGTATGTGTGTGTGGCGTATATTTTTTGTGAATGCATGTTTTGTGTATAAGCCTGCCGCGTGTCTCTGTTCCGCGGCCTTGGTGTCGTGCAGTCGCTAGTCTGTCCAAAGTCAACAACAACAGGTGTGTGTCCATGAGGGACAAGAAGGGAGTTTGTTGATGAATCTATGCAACATTTTGACCAAAGAACCACCATTACATGTTATGTAGACCACAAGGAAGTGTTATAGATGTAAAACAAATCAGATTATGATCCCTTTACTCATTTGATTACAGTTTTTATATTAATGCAAACAAAATGGATGGATGGGATGTTAAAAGTGCAACTTTAAAGTTGATGTGCATTTATTTGGGGAAAAAGATATGGTAAGCAGAAAAATCTTTGTTTTAAAAAAAATCTATTTTCCCCAAAATATGCATTAAGGCTCTAAAGCATGGGTGCCCATTACGTCGATAGGAAGCTATTGGTCGATCATGAAGGGTTTTAAAAAGGCATTTAAAAAAATAGACCTAAAAATTAGCGATCATCAATCTTCACTAAGACGTCACTTGATTGACGACATTCACTGCACCCGAGGGTCTTCTGAGATGACGCTGGCTGCTGCGATATTGTTAAGAAAAAATGACCGACAGGAAGGCGAGAAACACTTTTTATTTCAACAGACTCACCCGCCGTGCCTGCCGTCAAAACTCTAAAGACCGACTGCACAGTTCCTGTCTTCACAATAAAAGCCCTGCTTCATTCTGCCTGCACTAACAAAATAAGAGCCTCAGAAAGCTGGCGTGCACAAGCTAGCAAGCTACGGAGTTTGCCGCCAATGTATTTCTCGTAAAGTGTATAAAAAGGAGTATGGAAGCTGGACAAATAAGATGCCAAAAGCAACCGCTTTCATGTGGTATTAGACAGAAAGGAGGACCTTTTTTCTCCTATATTGGAAAATGCGGACGTTATCAGCACTACTGTCTGATTCCAATCAATGCAAGTCATCAGAATTAGGTAATACACCAACTTATACTCATGTCTTCATGAAATAAAGGAATCTATACGTGTTAAACATGCTTGTATTGTCATTAAACACCTTTAACTTGTTAACAAAAACATAAATAAATGAATATAAACTAGATTTATGAATGAGGTAGAGCCCCTCGACTTGGTCAATTGAAAAGTAGCTCGCCTGCAGAAAAAGTGTGGGCACCCCTGCTTTAAAGTGTGTTTTATCAGATTATTGAATTTATCAAACTTATCGATGGATCACTCGATTACTAAAATGATCAATACCTGCAGCCCTTGAGGTCTTATATTTTTCAGGATTTTTGGTAAACTTTTCCAGTTATTTTTTTTTGTCAGTTGAAAGAAAATGATGTGCCAATTTTGGGATATTCTTGCTTGATCCCATCTCAGGTAACATGTATCTATTAAGCTCAAGCAAAACACTTTCTTTTACTTCACTTTTCTTTTCCAATAAAGTATCAATCACTCGCAACAAAAACAGCTCAGCTCCCCTCTTAAAATACTGCAGCAATTGATGTTCCTTTTTCTTTTGCTTGTGTAAAAGAACGATAAAGACCCACAGGGGCAAACTATAGGGAACATAACTCAGACAATGTTTTAAAAATGTTGTGATTCACTGTGTTTCTCTCAGCCCTGAAATGGAATTAGTTCTTCCTCAGCCGATAGTCCTCCACTCCATCATGTGTCATGAAAGTCCGCCTGGTAGTTTTCGCTGTCATTGAACGGTTTTAGTTGGAATCACTTTTCTGTTAGTACCCTAGAAAAGCAAGCATTTTGTGTCAAGGTGAGCGTGTGCCAACAATCTTGTGCGATGTACCAAAGCTATAAAAGTGTGTTTGCTGTTTTTACGTCGGTGCAAACGTAGATGTGCTTGAGCATTTTGTTTGAGGCCACAGGGGGATGTTTTATATGCTAATTTTGTTAATGTGTATAAGCTGTTCCAGCCCGTTCTCATTAGGGTTTTCATTAGTCTCTTATGTAAATGCCAACTGGATATACTGCAGAACGTTGCCTGCAAAATGCTGGATGTCTAAACTTAGCTCTTTCCATAGACCTCTGCAATGTAGTGACACGTGTGGGACTACCCGTTTCAAACAAACAACATAAGTAAATAAACTACTCACATTGATAAGTTAGGTCCACAATTGAAGGTGTTTAGGTTTTTAATTTATACACCACCACAATTTACTGAACTAGACTTTCAGGTTTGATTTAGGAAGTCATCGACTGCAAGTGTCCAGATGTCTTTAAAACCCCTAAAAATAGACACTCTACATACTGTAATTGAATGTTTTTGTGAAACCCTTTTAAAGGGGAACATTATCACAATTTCAGAATGGTTAAAACCATTAAAAATGAGTTCCCAGTGGCTTTTTATATTTTTCGAAGTTTTTTTCAAAATTTTACCCATCACGCAATATCCCTAAAAAAAAGCTTCAAAGTGCCTGATTTTAACCACCCGTCCATTTTCCTGTGACGTCACATAGTGAAGCCAACACAAACAAACATGGCGAAAAGAACAGCAAGCTATAGCGACATTAGCTCGGATTCAGACTCGGATTTCAGCGGCTTAAGCGATTCAACAGATTACGCATGTATTGAAACGGATGGTTGTAGTGTGGAGGCAGGTAGCGAAAACGAAATTGAAGAAGAAACTGAAGCTATTGAGCCATATCGGTTTGAACCGTATGCAAGCGAAACCGACGAAAACGACACGACAGCCAGCGACACGGGAGAAAGCGAGGACGAATTCGGCGATCGCCTTCTAACCAACGATTGGTATGTGTTTGTTTGGCATTAAAGGAAACGAACAACTATGAACTAGGTTTGCAGCATATGAAATACATTTGGCAACAACATGCACTTTGAGAGTGCAGACAGCCCAATTTTCATCAATTAATATATTCTGCAGACATACCCTCATGTCAGCAGGCCAGGGAAGCTAGGGTCGATATTCTTCTCTTGATCATCTTGGGACGGTGTGAGCCAAGACATCCAGGGGGGTTTAGCTTGCTCGTCTGCGGGAACAAACTGCCGCCATTGCTTGCCGTGTTAGCAAGGTCCTTTGTCCCTGAATTGCTCACACACTCCGGCAGATTCAATGGGGGTCTGGCGGCAGATTTCTTTGACTTTATCGTTGGAAATGCATCTGCTTTGAGTGTCGCAGGATATCCACACATTCTTGCCATCTCTGTCGTAGCGTAGCTTTCGTCGGTAAAGTGTGCGGAACAAACCTCCAATTTCTTGCCACTTTCGCATCTTTGGGCCACTGGTGCAACTTGAATCCGTCCCTGTTCGTGTTGTTACACCCTCCGACAACACACCGACGAGGCATGATGTCTCCAAGGTACGGAAAACAGTCGAAAAAACGGATAATAACAGAGCTGTTTTGACCCGGTGTTTGAGAAAATGGCGGATTGCTTCCCGATGCGACGCCACGTTGTGACGTCATCGCTCCGAGAGCGAATATTAGAGTTCGGAAATCGGTTAAAAAAATATATGGTCTTTTTTCTGCAACATCAAGGTATATATTGACGCTTACATAGGTCTGGTGATAATGTTCCCTTTTAAATTCAAGCTAAATACCTTTACCATACTTTTGATGGTTTTCCTTACAAATAGATACTCATATAAACTCTGTCTTTGTTGAAATGGGCAGAGTATAGCTTGGTTTATGCTTCTGCACGTCAATGTGACGATGCTCATTCCTGTCCCTCCAGATTGATGACCTTGTAGTTCATTGCACGTAATTCACGGTATGTATACGACTTGTTTAAAGGGCACACAAAAGGTTTGCGCGACATAGACACCACACGATATTGATATAAATTTGGCCGACAATAGAGCTTTAAATACTATCGTTATATCTTGATCATGCATGTTGATAACACAACGCGTCCTAGAGGCTAGCGAGCTCGCGGCTAACGTCCATAGTCAGTACAAGTCACTAATTTTAGCGTCCATGGGCATTATCACTGGAGGACTAGCTAAACATAGGATAGGTAGGATAGGTCTTTATTGTCATTGCAGGTACAACGAAACTATGTTTTCAGCACAAACAAACAGTGTACAGGGTTACAGAACAGGAACGCTGATGGGCCGCCACGAGGCGCCCTGAAAAAGGTGAAACGCTGGGGAAGAAGATGAGTAAAAAAATACAATCTAGACTGGGCTCCTAAGGGGGCCTAGTCTGGAGTGGGGAAAAAACCTCCATGCCATGCACACATAAACATGTTACATTTAATCAAGACAACTTGCAACAGAGGGGGGGAGTGCAACAGAGGGGGGGAGTTGGGGCCCTGGAGGTCGACTGCTGCTATGAAGCGCTGCCAGCCGTCCATCACCCCGAAGGGGAATCAAGCGGTAGTGAATGCGTGGGGTGGGGGAGGGTAGGTGTGTGTATATATGCCCATTGTCTTTGGTGTGTTGATGTCGTGTTCTTGTTCATAGGCCTGGGGGCCGTTCTGCATGCAAGCAAAAGTTCGACTCCAGGTGTCGTTGAGGAGGGAGGGCTACATGCTACACTTTACACCAGGGGTGTCAAACGTACGGCCGGAGGGCCGCATCAGTCCCGCGAACAGGTTTTATCCGGCCCGTGGGATGAGTTTGCTAAGTATTAAAATGTACCTGAAATTTTTGAATGAAAGAAACCGCTGTTCTAAATGTGTCCACTGGATGTCGCAATAGCAATTCTTTGTATAAATAACATACTGTAATTTGATTTTGGTATGATATTTTTATCTTGATAGATTGAAAATGAACACCAATGAGTTGACTGATGAACATTATGACATAATTTATTCCGAAAATATAAATAACGACGAATAAAGATTATTTTTAATTATTGGTCGACTTCAAAGTAATGCACTTTCCGGTACAATTTCAAAAATTTTGATTCGCCGAAAGTTTTATCGATCACAAATACTGCATTTCCGGTACGTTTTCGTCATGCGAGCAATAAACCCAAGAAGCGAAGCTTCAATGAAAAGTGGCTTCAGGAGCCACTTTTCAGCAAATGGCTCACTTAAAGTTAAAGTACCAATGATTGTCACACACACACTAAATGTGGTGGAATTTGTCCTCTGCATTTGACCCATCGCCTTTTTCACCCCCTGGGAGGTGAGGGGAGGAGTGAGCAGCAGCGGTGGCCGCGCCCGAGAATCATTTTTGGTGATTTAACCCCCCCAATTCCAACCCTTGATGCTGAGTGCCAAACAGGGAAGTAATGGGTCCCATTTTTATAGTCTTTGGTATGACTCGGCCGGGGTTTGAACTCACAACCTACCGATCTCAGGGCGAACGCTCTAACCACTAGGCCACTGAGTCACTTATGACGATGGAAAGATGTTATGCATGCCATGTAAACGGGCTGAGAAAAAGAACACGGGTGCACTGATTTTCAAAAATCCAGCCTCACCAGGCACCAAGAAACATGATGTTACACCTTTTGTGCTCGTCAGCTCCAAGACCGGCGTCGAGGAGCGCGGGGGAGACGTTCCCTCCAGGGCCGATATATTGTCCGGGGTAACACCCTCCACTTTAACCAGCAGTGGTACAGTTCTGCTCTTTGGTCAGAATGACGAGGCCGTCGATTTGTTACAACTCTTTATTTATGTTTTCCACAAAGCCAAGTGGACATCCACCATGCTATTAACACTCCTGAACATGCTCGCAGTCCCTCTCCTAACTTGCCCACTCACTTACACACGTCACTCACCAAACATATTGCCATTCTTAAAGGGGAACACACAGCTTATGGCCATCACAAAGCCAGAGATTAAATGCTAGAGGCATTGAGTGCCACTGTATTAAATGACATTGAAATTAACTTGCCAAATTCTAAGTTTTTTGGCATTATGAAAGTGTAGATGTGGCGGTTTTTAATTAAACAACTGATGATCTACATACATACATCATTTCATGACCAAAGCAAAAAAACGTTTTACACTTTTATACTGAAATAAATACACCTACAACTTATTAAATGAAAATATAGAAGAAAAAAATTAATGAATGTTTATAACTGAATACATTTGCTTATGCATAAAAGTGTGTTTTCTTTTGTATTATTTTTTTAATGAATTAAGTAACGTTTATGACAACCTTTTTCCAAAACACAATATAGAATGTGGTGTATAACGGGGTAATGCATACATTTATCATTTGTTTTCAAAACGCTTACAAAAAAAAGTAGGACCCCAAAAATTTACTGCGGGACCCCATTTTTATGACTTGATGACATTTTGAAAATTCCTAGCGCCAACACTGCAGAGGTGTCATTCAACTCGATGTATCATCCCAAAAGTGTTGAAAATATTTTATGAAGGTTGATCATTGACTTAGTGCTGCTTTAAGACTTGCAAACAGGGTTCAGCTTTAAAAATGACGCCACTTTGTTCTTTAGTCCAGGAAGAACATCCAAATGCAACATTTTTTTTTTTGCCTGTGAGGCAGTCATCGGCGGTCACTCGAACGAGTATGACAATCCTCCTGGTAGGGGTGTATCCCTTTATGGAGGATGCCAGTGCGTGGCTTTTTTTAACGTGGGGAGACTGGTGCACAGATAGTCACCACAGGATCCTTGACAGAATCGGGTCAGGGTCCAGTGGCATGGAGTCCAAGACGACTGGGCACCCTTTTCTGCTGCAGCCTTCCTCCGCCGTTGTGGTAGTTCTTAAATCTACCGTCTTCCGCCTGCTCCGCCGTTGAGGTCTTTACCATATCCCTGGCTAGGGGGCAGTCAGGTACTAGGCCTCTGCCAAGGGCCACCTGGGGTTACAGTAGTAAAGGGGTTAACCTCCTAGTGCCCCAAGACCTTATAGAGGAGCCTCCACTGCCGTATGCACTTTAACGTCATGCCCAGGACACGTGTGAGGCAGTAACCAACTTAACAGCAGTGAAAGTTATCATTTCCTCAACATTTTCACAAATGTCTCATATTTATACATAATCAGAGGTGCCAAACAACCTTCACTCTGCTGGTAAATAATTTATGAGATACAATGGTTCCTCTTTCTTGGCCTTCCTCCTTTTTGCTAAGCAATATAATATACTGTATACTTCAGTGTCAGGTACTTCAAGCAGTTTAGTATACAGTAACACACCTTCTCTTTATGATGATTGTAGATCTGATTGGATGGTTTACATTTCATCTGACCTATGTCAGAGAATTGCTGTCACAGACAAACTTAAGTTATAATGCTCAGCTCACCATAAATTGTATGTAATTTAGCTAATTAACATTGCAAATGTTTAAAATTGTTGGGTGTGAACCTTTGTCAAGGCAGTAGGGGCAGTACTTCTGGACCATCATTGACCATTAAGGTGTGACTCTGCTCTCAGGCCTCGCTCTCATATCCCCTTTTCCTTCAAGTGAAGCAGTCTCCCGTGAAATTGGGCACTAAATTATGAGGCCGGTGTACGCTGTGTGAGGGTTTTAGAAACGGTACACCGTTAAAGGTCACTGGGTGGACCACAGTCAGCAACAATGTGTATGCATCTGACTTTGGTTCGAGACCGATCCAAGCATTGATAAACCGAAACTGTATCCTTCGTTTTGCGTTTGTGTTACCTGCATCGTCACTGTAGTCGCTAAATAAAACAAGTTCTCTTATCTCACTAGATTAATATTCTGCTTACCTCATCTACTTGTCTCCACGTCCTTCATGTCATATATCAAAAAGCATGGTCATTATATGGTTGTATACTTCCTGTCTAGTTGAAATGTGCCATCCTGGCCCTCACCTTACCTTGGTCAACTGTCCCCTCATAAAAAAGAAAAGAAAAACAACGCTTATGCAATTTACAGTGGAGCCTTGATTACCGGTTCTTGGACAGGGTTTTTAAATATAAGTTAATTTATTGATAAGACACAACGTGAACATGATTAATGGGTTCCTGCCTCAACCAAAGTCCATACAGTGCATCTGGAAAGTACTCACAGCGCTTCACTTTACCCATGTTTTATGTTACAGCCTTATACCAAGATGGAATAAATACAATTTTGTCTTGAAAATTCTACACATAATACCCCATAATGACAAGTTGAAACTTTTTTTTTTTTTTTTTTTTTTTTGCAAATGTATCAGAAATAAAAAAGCGATGCATCTTTGTTGATGCATTTTTTTAAAGTCCTTTATAGTGGACATTTGTGTTTTGCACAACAGGCCCTTTTTTGGCAGTAATTACAGTCTCAAGTATTTTTTAAACCAAGGCCACAAGCTTGACACACCTATCTTTGGACAGTTTTGCCATTTCCTCTTTGCAGCACCTTTCTAGCATATATTTAAACATATATGTATTCGGTCTGTGGTTAGTAAATAAAAACATTTGAATAAAGAGAGGTTCGTGAAATGAGAATCACTGTAATGCTCATTGTTGTTATTTATCAGATATTGAAAAAAATCTAAAATATTAAAATTATCTGTCATGGCCAGAAATTACACAACTCACCAGATGTTTGTTCTAATATCAAGTACAGTACAACAACCTTTATTAGAGATGATATGACATTGAATGAATGAGGGAAAAACGGAAATTCCAGTTTTTGGTCCGGCCCTCACTGACTTGGGACCATTGCAAAATCATGTGCGTCCCAAAGTCACCAGCCTTGGCGTCACTATAGAGAGCGATTTTAAACTTGACAAACAAGTCAATGGCGTTTTAAAATCGTGTTTTTATCATCTTTGTCTTTTAGTAAAGGTAAAACAGTTTTTATCTTTTAACCTTTTTGAACAAGTCGTGCATGCTTTTATTTCAAGTGGCCTGGACTACTGCAATGCACTTTATGCTGGCATTAGCCAAAAAGCTCTCTCCCGGTTGCAGTTAGTCCGGAACGCGGCAGCACGACTTTTAACAGGGGCCAGGAGACGCCAGCATATAACCCCAATCCTTGAGAGTTTGCACTGGCTCCCTGTTCATTTTAGAATTGATTTTAAAACCTTGTTTTTAAAGCTTTACATGGACTGGCACCTCATTATATCTCGGACCTCATCCAAACTTACAATCCTGCGTGCGCTCTGAGGTCCGAGAGCCAGCTCCAGCTCGTGGTGCCCAAGACGAGACTTAAAACCAGGGGAGACAGGGCTTTCTCTGTGGTCGGCCCTAAGCTCTGGAACACTCTGCCCCTCCATGTTCGAACTGCTCCCACAGTGGAGTGTTTTAAGTCTCGTCTTAAGACCCACTTTTATTCTCTGGCTTTTAACACTATGTGAGTTGTGTGGTCCTCTGTTGTCCTCTGTGTTTTTAAAATTTTGATTTCTATTTACTGTTTTAATTGATTTTACTCTTTAAAATTGTTTTTAATCATATTTATATTATATTGTTTTTAATTGTGTTTAATATTGTTGTGCAGCACTTTGGAAACATTTTGTTGTTTAAATGTGCTATATAAATAAAGTGGATTGGATTGTATCCTAAGAGCCTGGGTCCTTTACAGTGGACATTTGTGTTTTGCACAACAGGCAATTACAGTCTCAAGTATTTTTGAATACAATGCCACAAGCTTGGCACACCTATGTTTGGACAGTTTGGCCATTTCCTTTTTGCACAACCTTTCTAGCTCCAGCAGGTCGGATGGAAAATGTTGGTGCACAGCCATTTTTAGATCTCTCCAGAGATGTGTAATTAATGGTATTCAAGTCTGGGCCCTGGCTGGGCCACTCAAGGACATTTACAAGGGTTGTCCTGAAGCCATTCCTTTGATGTCTTGGCTGTGTGCTTCGGGTCGTGGTCGTACTGAAAGATGAACCGTCGCCTCGATCTTAGTCCAAGAGCACTCTGGAGCAGGTTTTCATTTAGGATGTGTCTTTACATTGCTGCATTTACCTTTCCCTCTATCCTGACTTGTCTCCCAGTTTCTGCCGCTGAAAAACACCCCCACAGCATGATGCTGCCATCACCATGCTTCACTGTAGGGATGGTACTAGCCTGGTGACGAGCGGTGCCTGGTTTCCTCTAAACATGACGACTGGCCTTCTCGGCAAAGTGTTCAATCTTTGTCTCAGCAGACCAGATAATTTTGTTTCTCATGGTCTGAGAGTCTTTCAGGTGTATTATGGCAAATGTTTACTAAGAAATGGCTTCTTTCTGGCCAATATACCATACAGGCCTGATTGCTGCAGAGATAGTTGTCCTTCTGGAAGGTTCCCCTCTCTCCACAGGGAAATGTTGTAGCTCTGACAGAGTGACCCTCGGGTTCTTGGTCACCTACCTGACTCGGGCGTTTAGGCGGTCGGTCAACTCTAGGAAGAGTCCTTGTTGTTCCAAACTTTTTCAATTTACGGATAACAGAGGCCACTGTGCTCATTGGGACCTTGAAGGCAGCAGATATTTTTCTGTATCCTTCCCCAGATTTGTGCCTCGAGACAATCCTGTCTTCGGAGATCTACAGACCATTCCTTCGACTTCATTCTTGGTTTATGCTCTGCCAAGCGCTGTCCGGTGTGGGACTTTTATATACAGACAGGTGTGTGCCTTTCTATATAATGTCCAAGGTGGACTTTAATTAAGCTGTGGGAACATCTCCAGGATGATCAATTGAAACAGGATGCACGTGAGCTCACTTTTGAATTTGTGAACACGTACTGTATGTAAATGTGATTTCTTAGTTTTTTATTTAAAATAAAATTGCAAAATTTCATGTATTCCATTTTTGGAATAAGGCTGTAACATAACAAAAATGTGGAAAAAGTGCTGCGCTGTGAACACTTTCCGGATGTGCTGTATTTTAGTAAAAGTTTGTACACTTTGAACACAATATAAAGCTCCATACAGTACTGTATATCACACAAACATAACGGGGTGATGGATGAACTTTATATTTATTAACAAAGGTCAAAACAACTTTAAGCTGAACTGTCCTCCTTGTATTCAGCCGCCCTGCCGACACACACACACACACATTCACTAGCCTTGTGTCGCATTCAGTTTGAAATCACAAAACTCCATAACTTTTGCTACAATTATTAGATATATAAAAATAGAATTCACTTTACCTTGTAGGTTAATCTTCTTGTGTGCGAGCGGAAAAGAGGGGGTGATACGGATGCTGTGTTGACAATGCTGTGAATACTTTGCTGAATGGTTCAAAGCGCTTTTTTTGGACTGAATGATCAGTCTGTCCACAATGACTGTGCTGCGTGGCACAAAATGGATGAAGGAAATGTTTGTACACAGACAAAATTTGTACAACAAAACATATATTTATTCGGTCTGTGGTTAGTAAATAAAAACATTTTAATAATGAGAGGTTCGTGAAATGAGAATCACTGTAATTCTCATTATTGTTGTTTGTCAGATATATTAAAAAAAAAAAATCTCAAATATTTAAAATTATTTGTCATGGCCAGAAATTACACAATTCATTAGATTTTTGTTCTGGTACAATACAATAACATTTAGTCGAGATTATAAGACATTGTATTCTCCTAAATCCTAAGAGCCTGGGTCCTTTATAGTGGACATTTGTGTTTTGCATAACAGGCCTTTATTTTTTTATTTTTTTCATCCCATCTATTTTCTACCGCTTGTCCCTTTCAGAGTTGCGGGTGGGGTGCTGGAGTTTTTTCGAAATTTGTAACTCTGGAAAAAGTTAACAACTGTGCACTGCAGAGGGCGCTGCCTCTCAGGAAGATCTAGTAGAAACAATAATTTGACCAAAGTGTGATTTAAGTGTTTTCTTTGTGCTGTTTGGAGCCAATACAAATCAAGACATAAAGTTCTTCATCCCGCACACGATCCTCTCAATTTGTTCACAGACACTCAAATATTGAACTCACACAACCTATATTGAATTGCGTGACAAGTCCAATTGGCTGATCTGCTAGTTTAAAGCATGGCAGGAAGAAAAAAAAGCCATTTGTCAGCAGAAGCCAACATGATGTAGACAAAAACGCGTTTTCAGCAATAATGAAATAATACCACGGTTAATGTGTTATCCACTGGAGCAGAACTAGAGGTTGTCTCAGGGTCAAATCTGGATGCCTTGTGGCAGCCCGTGTGGAGACGTTACGCCTGCCGTGGTCATGGTGAATTAAAAAATTCACTACTGCAATTATAACTAATTGAATTATGGAGCCGTTATGTTGCCATATCTGGTAGTACATTTATTACATGCTCTGAAATTTATTGTTATCAAATTGTACCAAAAGGCTTTAGTCTAATGTTGACCTAAAATGCTATTGTTCTCTTTTCCCAGGGTTACTTTCTACTGTTTGAGTCCATGTTGGACTCTGTCTTGGTGGCCAGAGACCTCTATTTGGCAGACGGTGGCTCAGGTAGGTCGTATACACTCTCCTGAATTGATATAATAGGAATTTTATGTCAGTTCTTCAATTTTACCTTGTATTTGTTTGAATATTTATTTTTGTTGCAATCGAACACTTACATGCCCCCGTTTCCAAATGTCCACAGAATTTAGGTTGATATGGTGTAAGTGCGACCATTTATTCTAGATTTTAGAAAGCAAAAGGCACACAAAAGCCAGTATACAAATGTACTCATGCATGACTTGTACACAATCATGAGCCAGCCCACTAATCAGGGTGAGGCTAAATGGAGTTGCAAAAAACCGCTGAAGGGGACCATTCTAATCCTCTGGGAATCCCTCCTATAACAGCCATCAGCACATCTAATAACATGTGAAACGTGTGTTCCCAGAAAATCATGAGTTCTGTGCTTGCATCTAATAGTACTTTGGGCGTTAAGCAATAGTAATTGTTAAAGAAAAACTGGATTGCCTGATTATGAATTTAGATTTTTTACCGAACTGCACTTGAAGATTATTTTTTACAACCATTTCATTGCACAGTTACTTTTTAATCGTATTTACGGATAAGCTTAACTTCCCTTTTTTTAATGTCAAGTACATACTTTCCAACCTTGAGACCTCCGACTTCGGGATGTAGGTGGGGGCGTGGTTAAGAGGGGAGGAGTATATTTACAGCTAGAATTCACCAAGTCAAGTATTTTATATATATATAAGAAATACTTGACTTTCAGTGAATTCTAGCTATATATATATATATTTATTTATTTTATTATATATACTGTGTGTATATATATATATATATATATATATATATATATATATATATATATATATATATATAAGAGAAATACTTGAATTTCAGTGTTCATTTATTTACACATATACACACACATAACACTCATCTACTCATTGTTGAGTTAAGGGTTGAATTGTCCATCCTTATGTCACTATTTTTCTAACCATGCTGAACACCCTCTCTGATGATGCATTGTGCTTCGTCTCCTTGTTGTATGCGCAGTTGTGCACTGCACTCTCTAAAAGCCCTAGATGTTATTGTCACATATGCATGTACAGTAGATGGCAGTATTGTCCTGTTTAAGAGTGTCACAACATTGCTGTTTACGGCAGACGAACTGCTTTACGGTAGACGAAAACGTGACTGCTGTTGTTGTGTGTTGTTGCCGCGCTGGGAGGACGTTAATGAAACTGCCTAGCAATAAACCCACATAAGAAACCAAAAACTCGCCCTCGATCATTCTACAGTTATAACGTGATTGGGCAGGCACGCTGTTTATATTGTGGGAAAGCAGACGTGAAAACAGGCTGTCGACACGTTACTCCGGTCCGCCTCAATTTCGGGAGATTTTCGGGAGAAATTTGTCCCGGGAGATTTTCGGGAGAGGCGCTGAATTTCGGGAGTCTCCCGGAAAATCCGGGAGGGTTGGCAAGTATGGTCAAGTACAGTATGTATGTGAGAAGTGTTCTACTCCACAGCTTTTGCTGACTTCTTAAGATGTGAGATCACACACAAACATACGGTACACGTGCAAGCTGCATGCACATTGAGAACGCCAGTATGACAGTACATATGATGAATTGTGTACTAAGTAGTGAAGTAGATGGCAGGTCAGAGGATGCCATATGGCTCGTCAAGAACCTTTAACCCTGACACGCTGTTTACCACCATCATCGCTGGGGGTAGGAAGGACAGGGTTGGATGTGTTTGGTGCGGAACAACTTGACTGGACCTCACCGCAATCTCTGTGATTGTGAGCCAGACCCTCTTGTCCAATATCCGTGACTTCTGACCCCACACACATTCATGAGAATGTGTGTGGGATAGAGAAGCAAATCCCAGTCATGCTTCAAAACCTTCATAGAATGACTCTACATAAGTAGTGGAGAAGCTGGTGTAGCTATCAAATATGCATTAACTTCATAAACCATATATCCAGTTACGTTATTTTTTATGGCTGTAGAATGGAAATTATACATCTGTCGTTGTAAATTACCTAACAGTAAATTTTTTAAAATCACATTTGTTTTGTGTTGGATGAGCTTAAAGGAGAGATTTGTTCATTGTAATCGAGATTCAAAACTCTTCCTTATGGTCTAGATCAGGGGTCCCCAAACTAAGTCCCGCGGGCCGGATACGGCCCGTCAGCGTCCAAAATCTGGCCCGCTGGAAGTGTCAAGTTAAAAAAAAAACGTTTTGGATTTTTTTTTTTAATCTGCCCTTTCTAATCCATTTTCTACTGCTTGTTACTCTCAGGGTCTCCTAGCTACTCAAGCAAATCATATTGTCTAAAGATTAATTTTCCCATCGATAACGCGATATCGCGCTTGCGCCGCAGTGTCGGGCGAGCGCACGGAAAGTGCGCGCTCTTTCAGTCAATTGGTGCGCGAGGAATATATATATATATATATATATATATATATACACACACACACACACGAGGAATATATATATATATATATATATATATATATATATGTATATTCCTCGTGTGTGTGTGTGTGTATATATATATATATATATATATATATATATATACATACATATATATATATATATATTCCTCGTGTGTGTGTGTGTGTATATATATATATATATATATATATATATATACATACATACATACATACATATGTATGTATATGTATATATATATATATGTATATGTACATACGTATATGAATATATATACATATGTATATATATATGTGTATATACATATGTATGTATATATATATATATATACATATGTATACATATTCATATATGTATATACATATATATATATATATATATATATACATATATATTGTTATATGTATATATATATATATATATATATATATATATGCATCAAATGCAGTGAATAATTTTGCCATACCTAGTGTGCGTGTGACAATCATTGGTACTTTAACTTTAACTTAATTGTGACACTATATTCCCCTTTTCTTATGTCTGTACAGCACTTTGGCCAACTGGGGTTGTTTTTAAATGTGCTATACGAATAAATCAACTGAACTGAAACTTATTATTTTACGAGCCGTTCGTCGTATAAATGTACCGTATTTTCCGGACTATAAGACAAACTTAAAATCCTTTTTTTTTCTCAAAACTCGACAGTGCGCCTTATAACCACCTAATGTAAGGAATAAGTTTGGTTGAGCTTACTCACCTCGAAGCTATTTTATTTGGTACATGGTGTAATGATAAGTGTGACCAGTAGATGGCAGTCAAAGATAAGAGATAAGGGTAGACAGCACTATGATTGCAATATGTCTCAAGTAAACAACACCAACATTTTAAATGTTCCACTGAAAATATAGAACATTACACACCGCACTCAAAAATATATCAAAAATGTTTTACTACGACTTTGGTAAGCTATGAAGCCGCACCGCTTGAATAATTGTCGGCACATTAAACATACGAGT
This sequence comes from Nerophis lumbriciformis, assembly GCF_033978685.3. Lineage (NCBI taxonomy): Eukaryota > Metazoa > Chordata > Actinopteri > Syngnathiformes > Syngnathidae > Nerophis > Nerophis lumbriciformis. The sequence goes on along the minus strand of NC_084562.2, from coordinate 16,567,503 downwards.
ATTATTATGGTGTGTGTATAAGGTAAGACATATTATCTGGCGTTTTGTTTCGCAATATTATGCAAAATAAACTTTTTTTTACTTTCTGATACCTGCTGATCTGCATTTGGGGTCTGTAGAAGTCCTGAAAAATTGCGCGCGTCCGCATGTCGATAAGCTTCTTCTTTTTCCTCTATCTTCTTGTTATGTGACATTAATCCTCCACTGTTGCCATTTCTAATATAAAGTAGTGTAAAGTTCTTACTTATATCTGTCAGTAAACTCGCCATGAAAGCGCTAAAACATACCGGTGTAGTGAGTTTACATTATTCACCCAAGGAACTTTAGTTATTAGAGTTCCGGTCGGACGTTTTTTCACATGACACATTTCTTGTCTTGTTGTTTCCGGATGAGGAGACGCTGCTCCGTTATTGATTTAAGTAAAGTCTGATGTCATTAAAACAGTTAGCTCCATCGGGGAGATGACGGGGAGAAGACGCTGCCGAAGGTGAGCCACGTAAATAAGACCGACCACAAAACGGCGCATCCTGAAGCGACTGTCAGAAAGCGGCTTGAAGATGATCTGTAAAACATAATCTATGCAACATTTTGAACAAAGAACCACCGTTACATCTTATGTAGACCACAAGGAAGTGTTTTCAATTTAGAAAAAAATTATAATAATATGACTCCTTTAATGTGCCCTATAATCCGGTGCGCCTTATATATGAAAAAAAGATCAAAAATAGACCTATGGTCCGGAAAACACTGTATGTCTTCAAGTTTAGTTTAAGACCCCCTTAACAGTTCTACTGCTATAAGCATTTGTAAGCTACATTAGAATATGTCCCAGCAAATTTCCCATTTCTCCATTGCGTTTCCCCTTCATCTAATCCGGTGCGCCTTATATATGAAAAAAAGATCAAAAATAGACCTATGGTCCGGAAAACACTGTATGTCTTCAAGTTTAGTTCAAGACCCCCTTAACAGTTCTACTGCTATAAGCATTTGTAAGCTACATTAGAATATGTCCCAGCAAATTTCCCATTTCTCCATTGCGTTTCCCCTTCATCCGTAGATGTATCTCACCATGCCCTGGGAAAAGGGATCTGTTTTGCCCCACACTCACTCCCCAAAACAATCTACTCTTTCACAGCCGACCAATGAGGGGGATCGAGGGAGCAAGTGTAGAGGGGGGGCATGACAAACGGGTTGAGGGCAGTGAGTCGAGAAGGACGCAGATGTCAAAGCCATGAATCTGGGGACACCCGTGTGCCCCTTTCCTCTTCACCCCCAGCCCCCTCACACTCCACTCACTCTGTAGTATCCCCTCATTCGCCTGTTCAACTTTTTGTCTTCATTTCTTCTACAGTGCATTTCTCCGTGAAGCCTGTCCAAATTCTGCCAAATCAGCAACACCCCCCCCGAGCCTGGCATGCCTCAATACTCTCTCGCGCCATTAATAAGATTTAAATGAAGTAATGTTTCTTTGTATGGCGGTGTGCAAACGCCATCATTAAGTATGGTGACACTCACATGGTCACGAGCAGGCATTGGCTAATAATAAGAGGCCATGAGATGCCCATCAGTGAGCTGTCGCCATCCATTCTCACAATTTATGTACCGATGCATTGAAGGTTATGTGAGACTGTGCGGCAGCCCGTATATCTGGCAAAATAAATAGAACATGCCCATGGAAAGAGTTATATTTTTGAAATGATAGAAAATTAGGGGGTTGGTCTTTTGTAGATTGAAGCCTGCAGCCAAGGTTGTTGCCTTCTTTTCTGTAATTTTTTTTTTTTTCTTCATGTAAAGCTCTTTACAGCGCCCTTCAATCGGAACACAAAATATATTTAATGACTTCCAAAAATAAAAACACTCATCTTAACTTTTTATACTGCATAATATTGTGCCATCAGCTTTTCTGTCTTGCCTCTGGTGAGGGCGGTCGCATTTTTTTCCGCTCCTTTCTTCTCCCAGCTTGCTCTCTTTGTTTTGTCTTGTCTGAACTTTTTTGAAGCCTCTTTCTTTGCGCTGTCCTCCAAATCTAAACATCAGACATGGAAATGATCAGCTGGACTCTCGACGCAATTGACAAAATCTTTTCGACGAGGAAAAGAGGTTCGGGGGCGCCTGGCTGCCCTGATGGAACCATTGCTGCGGGTTACGTGAGAGATTCCTGGGATAAATGGAGAATCATGTGCCTCTCAGTCCTTTCCATCGAGGACGTGGAAGACATCTACCTATTTGGAACCGTGATCGCGGGGCACCTGCTGAGTGGGCTGGGCATTGCTCTGGTGTATCGTCAAATTCGTAAGACGATGGCAGCCACTCAAGGAGCCCAAAGGCTGTTCGTCGCAATGGAAGGTTTGGGCCGAGCTGTTGGATCACAGTCTGTGGCGATTTCTGAACTGAATCGCAAGATGGATCACATCATGGAGAACTTTGCTGAAAAGAAAAATTTAATATGAGAGCAGCCAGCATGGATGAATAGAACAGACAAGTCATTGTATTGTCTGCTCGCGGAAAACAAACATCCTAATCTTCGATTTGATTTCCTCGAATGGCCTTGACGCTGTGAACAACAGGAACAGGCTGTTCTGAAAACACCCCCGAGGACACCTCAGTGATGGACGCTTTTGACCTCTCTCCCTCCTCAATGACACCTGGAGTCGAACTTTTGCTTGCATGCAGAACGGTCCCAGTCTATGAACATTACATCATCACACCCAAGACAATGGGCACATACACACACACCCCCCCTACCCCACCCCACGCCTTCACCACCGCTTGTTTCCCCTCGGGATGATGGACGGCTGGCAGCGCTTCATAGCAGCAGTCGCCCTCCAGGGCCCCAACTCCCCGCCCCTCTGTTGCGAGTTGTCTTGATTAAATGTAACGTGTTTATGTGTGCATTGTATGGAGGTTTTTCCCACTCCAGACTAGGCCCCCTTAGGAGCCCAGTCTAGATTGTATTTTTTTTTTACTCATCTTCTTCCCCAACGTTTGACCTTTTTCTTATCTTTACGGGGCGCCTTTGGCGACCCATCAGCGTTCCTGTTCTGTAACCCTGTACACTGTTTGTTTGTCTAATCTTAAACAGGTTTGTGCTGAATACATAGTTTTGTTGTACTTGTGCAATGATAATAAAGTCCTATCCTATTCTATCCTATCCTATTTTTGATCTGTTTAAACGATGCTCTGGAAAACCGTCACCTCAGAAAGAGGAAGCAGTGCTCTGTTTACAGTGGACATGGACACCTGCTGACCTCAACTGAGTATATAAGCAGGCGGTGAAATTAACATTTTGAGGCCCTTCTCAACCCCACTGACACACCTTCCGTAGAGAAAGCAGAGCCTGAGGATACGGTCGGCGACATGTTGTTGAGGTAGTTAAAAAAAACTCTGGGACTGTCTTGGTTGACACATCTTTTTGAGAACAATACCTCTGGATTGGCAGATCGGGGTGGCGGTGCCCCTTTTTAAAGAAGTGTGGTTTTAGGGTGTGTCAACTAAAGGGGGTTCACACTCCCTGGAAATGTATATTCCAGAGTGCTGGAGAGAAGGGTACACACGTCAGTTGAACCTCGGCTACAGGAAGTGCAATACGGTTTTTGTCCTGGCTGTGGAACACCCTTGCAAGGGTTCTGGATGGTGCATGGGAGTTTTCCCATTCGGTCCACCTGTGTGTTTTTGAACTTGGAAAGAGCATTTGATCATGTCTTGTGGGGGGAGCCTGGGTTACATTTCCCCCAGTAAGTCGGCTGAGGAGAGGGAAGTCTGGGCTTCTCTGCTAAGGCTTCTTCCACCGCAACCCGACCTCGGATAAGCGGAAGAAAATGGATGGAGGGATGGATTTTGTTCTCTGAGCTCCCCTTAATTTATTCGTACTGTAATTTGACCAAAAACATTCACCTGGGGATAGGTTGATTGGCAACACTAAATTGGCCCTAGTGTGTGAATGTGAGTGTGAATGTTGTCTGTCTATCTGTGTCGGCCCTGCGATGAGGTGGCGACTTGTCCAGGGTGTACCCCGCCTTCCGCCCGATTGTAGCTGAGATAGGCTCCAGCGCCCCCCAAGACCCCGAAGGGAATAAGCGGTAGAAAATGGATGTAATTTGACCTGAGAGATTAATGTAAACATGCAACGGATAATAAAAATTTGCAATGTGAATTTCTCTCTATCGTTTTTCTTTGTCTTACCAATTTATGAAAAACAATGTTACAAAGTTTTGTTCAGAAGTGTTATTATACTTTACCTTAGTTTTTGAATTCAGAAGTCTTGTTACAATGCATTCTGGATATTAATGTTGTGCGTGAAGCAGCCAACTGGTTAGCAAACAGTCATAATAGCATGGATAGCAAAATAAATTGGGTATACATTTATTAATTTTATCTTGCCCAGTTTCAAAAACACACTGTATTTTAATTCTGATGTTTTGTATAAAAGCACTCAAATAGTAGGCTGAAAGGGCTATTGCATCATACCAGCATTTTTTAATGTAACTGTGAAATACTGTAATGTCATAAATTTGGTTTTATTGCACACATTTTAATGCTAGACTAGCCTTTCAAGCATCTAAAGCGGGGGTCGGCAACCCGCGGCTCTTAGCGCTGACCTAGTGGCTCCCTGGACCTCTTTCGGAGATGTGTGAACATGGAAAAAGATGAAGAAAAAAATATATTTTTTGTTTTAATATATTTTCTATAGGAGAACCAAACATGACACAAACCTTCGTTAGAAATCCCACTGTTTACATTAAACATGCTTCACTGATGAGAGTATTTGGCAGACACCGTTTTGTCCTTCTAATTTCATCGATCTTTGAACTCATCGTAGTTTGTTTACATGTACAATGTTCACCGATGCTGCTACAGAAAGACGTGTTTTATGCCACTCCTTCTTTGTCTCATTTTGTCCACCAAACGTTTTATGCTGTGTGTGAATGCACAAAGGTGAGCTTTGTTGATTTTATTGATTTGCTGGAGTACTTATCAAGCATATATGGTCAATCCATAACTGCAAGCTAATCGATGCTAACATGCTATTTAGGCTAGCTGTATGTACATATTGCATCATTATGCCTCGTTTGTAGGTATATTTGAGCTCATCTAATTTCCTTTTCCAATATCCTATGTGAATGTAATTTATATTTGCATGTCTCATGACACATTATCTGTATATAATATTGGCTGCATTTCTCATTGTTGTTTGTGAGCCATGTTGTTCAGCAAACGTTACCCAGCTTGCAAAGATTGTAATAAATCCATTAGAAGAAGACAGCCTGCCATTTCCTTAAACTTAGACACACACATCTATACCTTTGGCCATTCTCAACCAGTAATTTCCACAAGTTATCTCATCCTGTGAGAAGCCTCCATTTTACGAATGATTTCCAATGTTGCAAAAATGTGTAGAATAAAAATCAAAATACAACATTTCTGTCAACGAAGATTTGCGTCAGCCTTTGATAGTAGGCTAATATAGACACTTAAATCATGTGTTGTCTTCATTATAACCCTAATATAAGGCTTTTATTTGTTTGCGTCTCCAGACAGATTTTTTTTTTGTATTTTTGGTCCAATATGGCTCTTTCAACATTTTGGGTTGCCGACCCCTTATCTAATGCATTGTCATAACTGATAATAATGCTGATTGATGTTGGCTCAAATTTACATATCCCCTTAAGCAAAGCTGTTTTCATTCATATTCTTCCACTACATGTTATTTTTATAATTTAACTTCAAAACGTTGTGATTTTTCTGTAAGAGTTTTGGCCCTAGGCTTCTGTCTTGGCTAATGGTGGTTCACTGTCGGGGTGCCAGTATCCAAACCCTAACCTAATCAGCCAACAGAGTAACCATTCCAATATGTTTATCCAAATGTGAAAACACATAAAAGTCATCAGTATCTTAAAGACCTAGGGGCTTCTCTATAAATAGACAGTGTAGTGTAATACCAAGATCAGTTGTTTACAGTATGAAGTTTGTAAGTAGGACAAAGACCTACATGACACGTTTTGATTAGGTGATGGATTCAGTCATTACTATTACTTCAGGAAATTGATGGAAAACACCACGCCCACACGACTTTCAGGCTTTCTCTAATGAAATATGTTGAATGCTTCAGATACCTCCGAATATAGGTTACATTAAACATATCTTCTCTTAGTGCAACAATATCCAAACTTTCTCCAACAAAGGTCCCATAGGGGAAAAATAGATTTTGTGTAGAGATGCTCAATGATTGTGACCAGATCCAAAATCATTTCTCATACCGCGTTTTTGCTGTCCCTTTGCTCTACATCTTTCCACAGTCTACCCAGACCTTTGTAACATCAGCCTGGCAGCAGTTGGAGATAAACAGAAGCACCAAGAACGCATTGCATTCTGGGATAATGTGTACGGATTCAACATGTCATGCATGAAGAAGGCTGTGGTGCCAGAGGCTGTGGTGGAAGTGGTGAATGCAGACACGCTCATCTCTGAGCCTACAGTCATACAGGTAAATACTGTAGTCTTCAAAAAGTGCAATAGGCTTATTCGATATAATGTAATACAATATTAAGTTAAAAAAGGCATGCAAACATTTTTTCTAGCCAATGTGTTGAACCCAGGATGCACATTTGGGATTCCTGTTAAAGTAGTGGTTGTGTACTTTTCTAAAAACATTAGATCAACAACAGTTGATCAAGTGTCTCAGATTTGATCATTGTTATATGTTTTGATTGATGTTGAACTTATGTTTAGTGCAGTGGTTCTTAACCTTTTTGGAGGTACCGAACCCCACCTGTTTCGTATGCGCATTCACAGAACCCTTCTTTAGTGAAAAATAAAATGGTTTTTTTTTTTTTCAAATTCAAGACAAAGTTATGTTTTTGTTAACACTTTAGTATGGGGAACATATTCTAAGTAACAAAGGCTTAATTTAGAGTTTTTTGGACACAGGGAACATATTATAAGTAACAAAGACTTAATTTAGAGTTTTTTGGACACGGGGAACATATTCTAAGTAACAAAGACTTAATTTAGAGTTTTTTGGACACTAGGGGAACATATTCTAAGTAACAAAGACTTAATTTAGAGTTTTTTGGACACGGGGAACATATTCTAAGTAACAAAGACTTAATTTAGAGTTTTTTGGACACTAGGGGAACATATTCTAAGTAACAAAGACTTAATTTAGAGTTATTTGGTTAGGGTTAGGGTTATAATAAGGCATTAATAAGTACTTAATGATGACTAGTTAAGAGCCAATATGTTACTAATTTGCATGTTAATAAGCAACTAATTAATGGTGAATATGTTCCCCATCCTAAAGTGTTACCATGTTTTTTTACTGGTGCATAAAATGAACCGTGCATGAACATCACCTTGTTCAAACAACAAAACCAACACAGTGCATAAACTCACAACAAATTACACACCTGCAAATCAGTCTGACTTCTGCTGTTGTCGTATCCGTAATACGCCGATAGGGAGAAGTTGTTATTTACACGATGAGTCGGGTGTGTTTTGACCTCCGCCGAACCCCTGAGCCCGAGTCACCAAACCCCTAGGGTTCGATCGAACCCAGGTTAAGAACCACTGGTTTAGTGGAAGAACATTGCACATCACAATACTTGTAGGGATTGAAGGTTATAATAGCATATTTGTGGTTTTATCTTATCAGCTGAAACAAACTACAGTGGTACCCCAGGATACAAGTGCTCAACCTTGCGAGTTTTTCAAGATACCTGCTGTCTTTTGGCTAATTGTCCAATTTAGGTTGCGAGCAGAAATTGTAGTCACGAGCCTCCCCACTGCAAGTAATCGTAGCAAATGCCACAGAGAACCTTTTATGATCTTATGTCTTACTCGCTAGCAATAGCTTAGATGTCAACAAAAATTAGTTTTTCCAACCATGGGAATGGAAAAGTGAGTGAGAAGGCCAGGGCTCAGAAGAACAAGTACACTGTATTCTCGTATTGAAAGAATAAATCCTCCAAAAACATGACCGAGTGAGTAGCTGACTGGCAAAGCAGTTCAACCGTAGCAGTGCTCGTCTGCAACATACCAAAGCAGACTGAATCGTATTCTATAACAGCAGCGAAGGATGTTAAAATAATATCTAAACAGCGCACATTTAGCCATGAAAATATATAGAAGATGTTGATGGTGTTTATGACGGAGAAGCACCTCAAAGGAGATACCGTATAAGTCTTGCGTAATCAAGAGATGCCAATGTCATTGACTCTTTTCTAAATAACTAGATCACATTTTAAATAGTTTGTTTGATAATAATAATTATATGTTAATGTAAGGATAAGATAATGAAAAGCTGCATTTTTTTTCTTTAATCGCTCTATTTAATTTCGTTGATTAATTTATTAACTAATTACCAAGATTATGTTGTTTTAAATGGTCATAATGACTTTATTTAAAATGAGAAATTATAAGACAAAAATAACATGCTTACAAATTTGGGATGGATGACAAATTCCGTACTTTTATAGGTACTGAATTTTGTTGTTACTACCGAGTACCGATTCACGTAAAATTAAACGGTACCAATTTTTGATACCTGGGTTGCATGTGACGTCACTTTGGCAGACTGTATCGGCTCCAGCACTCGGCCAGCAAACAAGCATATTCATGATTTTATGTAATGTTACAATTGTCCATGCAAGCAAGCATGCCTGATAGAAAGCGGCCGAAAGCAAGGCTCCACTTTTCAAGCTAATTCAAGGTTAATTTATATTGGATTTGCCATAGGCATGGTACTGCATGTGGCACCTCCACATTTGGTAGTCAAAACTACAACTAAGATGCACGTTACAGTCAAACAGCTGGTGTGTAATAAATTAATTCCTAGAGCTCACTAATAGACAATATTGGCACATTCAACTTAATACCAATAGACCAGGGGTGCTCACACTTTTTCTGCAGGCGAGCTACTTTTCAATTGATCAAGTCGTGGGGATCTACCTCATTCATATATACAATTTATATTTACTTATTTATGAAATATATGTTTTTGTTAACAAGTTAAAGGTGTTTAATGATAATGCAAGCATGTTTAACACATATAGTTAATATTGTTAATACATTGAAGGTGTTTAATGATAATGCAAGTATGTTTAATACATATAGTTAATATTGTTAACAAGTTAAAGGTGTTTAAAGATAATGCAAGCATGTATAACACATATAGTTAATATTGTTAACAAGTTAAAGGTGGTTAAAAATAATACAAGCATGTTTAACACAAATAGTTAATATTGTTAACAACTTAAAGGTGGTTAAAGATAATACAAGCATGTTTAACACATAGTTAATATTGTTAACAACTTAAAGGTGGTTAAAGATAATACAAGCATGTTTAACACATAGTTAATATTGTTAACAAGTTAAAGGTGGTTAAAGATAATACAAGCATGTTTAACACATATAGATTCCTTTCTTTCATGAAGACAAGAATATAAGTTGGTGTATTACCTGATTGTGATGACTTGCATTGATTGGAATCAGACAGTGGTGATGATAACGTCCGCATTTTCGAATGGAGGAGAAAAAAAGTCCTCCTTTCTGTCAATACCACATGAAAGTGGTTGGTTTTTGGCATCTTATTTGTCCAGCTTCCGTACTCCTTTATATACACTTTACAAGAAATACATTGTCGGCAAACTCCGTAGCTTGCTAGCTTGTGCACGCCAGCTTTCTGAGACTCTTATTTTGGTAGCGCAGGCAGGATGAAGCAGAGCTTTTATTGTGCAACTGTGCAGTCGGTCTTTGAAGTTTTGACGACAGGTACGGCACCAGAGTCTGTTGAAATAAAGTGTTTCTCGCCTTCCAGTCTGTAATTTTAATGAGCTGGCAGCAGCCAGCGTCATCTCAGAAAACCCTCGGGTGCCGTGAATGTCAATCAAGTGACGAAAGTGACGTCATAGTGAAGATTTATGATCGCTCATTTTTAGGACTATTTTTTTAATGCCTGGCTGGTGATCGACTGACACACCCTCCGAGATCGACCGGTAGATCGAGATCGACCGGTAGATCGCGATCGACGTAATGAGCACCCCTGCAATAGACTATTTCCTAGACTACTGCAACATACCAAGGATAAAGTGAAATACATGTATTCTTGCAAAAAGACTCATAAGTGTAAGAAGACAAGATATAACTGCAAAAACTGGACAGCACAGTTATCAGCCTGGAGTTAAATAATAAATAAGATTTTGTTATTAAATCAATGAACATGCAGAAAAGTATGGGTTTCGGGGATTGGTACCGTAGCGATTCAAATGTGAAAGTTACCCATCCCAAATTAAAACAAAGTACGAACATTCCACTTCATCTACTGTGCATTTAACTTCCTTTTCAAGAATCTTCATTACTGAGCCTGCTGTGAACACAGCACTTTTCACCAAGCTGATGGGAGAGCACTGACATTAAAAGAAAGTCAAACACAAGTTCCACATCTAAATCTAGTTACCTTCTCAAATGTCTTTTAGTGTTGCAGTTTGCTCTCTTCTAATTCCTAATACCATTGTGCCTTTTTATCTCTCGTGGGCCTGTTCGCTAACAATGCTCAGTAGCATGTCTTCCACCGATGTGTGGATGTGATGAATGAGGGCAGAAGTTGATATAATGGAATTTGAAACCTCTAATCGATAATTTCTCCCCTCCAGTGACAAATAGACAGCCCTTCTCTCCAAATTACACAGACTCTCATCCATTGGCTCTCATTGATACGATCCAATAACATTCTATTAAGGCTGACTGCAATGCCGTAAAATTGAGAACCCTCTCATGGAATATGCATTCCTGCAAAACTGAGCTTTTTTTTTTCTTAACTCAATGAGAGCAAATTGCATATAGCAAGCTGCACATGTCCAGTTGTGTGCATTATGTTTCATGTTCTGAGTCAATATTAGCTTATTGTGTTTGCCGGTCTGATATAAATTATTTCGTTGTAGTCAATCGGCCATTGTTCCCCATTGCATCCTAAACCTGCAGTACAAATTTCAAAATCTTAGCTACCGATGTATTGATTGTACTATAATTGTACAATCAATGCCTAGAGAAAGATATATTACCGTATTTGCTGCAATATTATCTGAATTGATAGTGATTCTTGAAATACAACAAATATAATCAAACCAGAAAACATTTATGACTAGATGTTTTTCAAGTTTCATGTTTTGTATGAGACTCTTGTGTGTTATTACAGGTATTGTTGTAATATTTCCATTTTACACTCAACAGACAATTGACTGCAACAGAGTGTGTCTGTCAGAGTTGGAGTTCGCGTCTGACTTCTGCTTGAAGATTACCAACACCGGAGACTGCACGGTAGGGTTGTACGGTATACCAGTACTAATAAAGTATCGCGGTACTAATCAATTGAAATCGGTACTATACCACCTTTGAAAAGTACCAGTATCGCTTTTTCATCTGAGTGCTGCTTTGCGACGGTGACTACAGAGCAGAGGCGCATGATGTTGAGTGTGTCAAAATGCACACACAAAGTGCATGCAAGTAATAACATCTTGGAGAGGAAGAATGGCAAAAAATGACAATTCTACTGGTCAATAAAGAGGGTGCGTGAAGCGCAATATGGAGGTATTTGGGCTTCAAAACTTACAATAGAGGTGACGCTTTAAACAGGGATGCACCGCGTTGCAAGTACTGTTTTACATCTTTCCTGCCTGTCGGCTCCCAGACCGTGGTCGAGGAGAGCAGGGGAGGCCTTTCACTTCACAAAGGGTCCGTAAAGCTCCGCTCTTTGGTTTGGTCGGAATGACGAGGCTGTCGATTAGTTACAACTTGGTCACTTTATTTATAATTTCCACAGGGCACAACCGGACATCCACCATGCTATTGACACTCCTGCACATGCTAGCGCTGCCTCTCCTAACTTGCCCACTCACTTACTCACGTCACTCACCCCACATACTGCCATTCTTAAAGGAGCACACTCACACATACCCTACTCTTACAACAGCTGCTTTAGAACACGCCTCGCCAAATGTGATTTATTAGCACCTTTGCTTCGAACTTAGGTAAACATTTAAATAATAAGCATTCAGATCTGCACATCGAGTTATAAAGAGTGACAGGTAATAATGTAGTTTTTACACCTGTCCTGCTGTTCGGTCCGGTGCAGACTGTAGTCGAGTAGCACAGGGAAGACGTTCCCTTCAGGGTCGAAACCATTTCAATGCCTTTTAGTTTATATTTTAACATTGTAAAATTGTTCTTTGACTGTGAGTGTTTAATGTAGTGTAAGATTTTCTGTTAAAATAGAGCAAATATTGACATTTTTTGTAGTTCCCTTTATTTGGAAAAGTATCAAAGTATCGGTATACATTTTGGTACCGGTACTAAATTATTGGTATCGGGACAACCCGACTGCACGGTAAATACAAACACACAAACATGCTCATCAGAACGATATAAAGACAAACACTGAGGCGTCTACAATGCTTGCTTCATACAAAAGTTTGAATTAATGAGTAGATAGTGTTTCCTCAAAGTATGCATATTCTGTTCTCTGATAATAAAACAAAAACTCACTACTTTTTCCGATTTTCTTGTGATCAGACAATATTTTCCCCAACCAGGTAGACTTGACAGGTCTGCCTGGTTGGCCACGCCTATAAGAACAGCTGATAGGCAACACGTCACAGTGGTCAGGTGACCCTTTTGAAGAAGACTGCAGACAGTCAAAACATGTCAGGTAAAGATTCCATCTAATATACCGAAAATATTGTCTGATCATAAGAAAATTTGAAAAAGTATATGAATAAGAAGACATAATTAACCTTTTTTTGGGGGACGGCGTGGCGCAGTGGGAGAGTGGCCGTGGGCAACCCAAGGGTCCCTGGTTCAATCCCCACCTAGTACCAACCTCGTCATGTCCGTTGTGTCCTGAGCAAGACACTTCACCCTTGCTCCTGATGGGTGCTGGTTAGTGCCTTGCATGGCAGCTCCCTCCATCAGTGTGTGAATGTGTGTGTGAATGGGTAAATGTGGAAGTAGTGTCAAAGCGCTTTGAGTACCTTGAAGGTAGAAAAGCGCTATACAAGTACAACCCATTTATCATTTTATTTATTTATTTTTGAGCAACAAACTCAGTGTAGATGGTGAGGCATGTTTGATCCAATAGCTCAGCCTGTTCAAGTGATGATTGGTGGTGGTCTGATGCAACACTATAGTTTTTCTGTGTTGTTTATTGTGAAGTGTTTTGGCAACAGAACCAGATATTTATTTTTTATGTATAACAAGGTATACTAATTACTAATCTTTTGTGGAACTTGACTGAACGGTTTATTAGCATATTTGAAGCAAGCGAGCTTGGCCTGAAACACAACTTTGCTAATGGACTTCCCACAAGCTTCACAGACATCAGTCAGCTCATGTTGATGGATAATGTTACTGTATTTAAGAGGATATCAGTCAATCAGAAAGCTCAGGCTTTTCAATCCAAGCATTGATTTTAATGTGAGGTTGAAATTGAGAAAGTGAATGGTCTCAGCCTTCTTGCCCCAGTTTGTTTTTAAAACAACGCAGTAACATGAAACATCACAACCCATTTTATTTTCCATCCATCCATTTTCTACCGTTTATCCCTTTTCTGGGGTCGTGGGGGGTGCTGGAGCCTATCTCAGCTGCATTCGGGCGGAAGGCGGTGTACACCCTGGACAAGTCGCCACTTCATCGCAAGGCCAACACAGATAGACAGACAACATTCACACTCACATTCACACACTAGGGCCAATTTAGTGTTGCCAATCAACCAAACTCCATGTGAAACAAGATATATATTTCTTATTTAAATTAAAACTGCTAGCAAGAGGCGACTAACAATGCAGGTAACTGGGAGTCATCCATTTCGCCTAAAAACCTCCTTTAAAAAAACATCCAAAACTCTACCTCTGTCAGGACCTACCAACCAGTAGTAAAAATACAGGCGGTGATCCGGTTCGCACCGAAAATTTAATCACTTATCCCTATCCTAGTTCTGGCATTTCCTGAAAGTTCAATCAAAATGTACTCATAACGTTTTGTTCCATCTATAGCAGCATTAAAGAAATATAGTGAAGCCTCTCATCCACTGTCTTTATCTGTGTGAGTGGAGGCTGCAAGCACACGCACACACTTAAGTTGAAGCTCATAATGTAAACCTCAGGCCCAAAATCTAATCAGTTGTTCTTATTCCACCTCGTACAGGTCCTGAAAGTTTAAAGAAAATCCGCCCATAACTTAGTTGTTTTGCTAATAAACTGTCAGACAGACAAAACAACAACAATGATTATATAACTTTATTAAATATAATTTTACTTGCAGAAAACAATGCAAAATATTAATGTATATCGGGTGAATTAAATAAATGAATATTTAAAGGGGTCATAATTTTTATGACTTGATGGGGTCCCTGGGACCCCATTTTGAAAATTCCTAGCGCCAACACTGATGGAGTATTGGTATTGGTGCGTGCAAAACAGCAGTAGGCGGCTGTGGCCTGCGGGCCGGTTCTAACACTAATCAAATATCATCCCGGGTGTCATGATCCGTGGTCCGGATCATGTTTTGTATTTTCTGTTAGTTTTGGACTCTTTTAGTTCCTGTTTGTGCACCTCTGAGTTTGTTTTGGTTGCTCATTGTGTTCACCTGTCTCTGATTAGTGTTCGCCCGCTCACCTACTACACGAGCACTAATCAGAGGCATTATTTAAGCTTGCCTTAGCCAGTCAGTCGGCCTGGCGTCATTGTTTGCTTCATGCCTTGTCTACGTAAGATTTGTTTGTTTCATGCCACAGTTTCGTGAGTATTCCTTGTCCATAGTCTATGCCAGGGGTCGGCAACCCGCGGCTCCGGAGCCGCATGCGGCTCTTTGATCACTCTGATGCGGCTCAGCTGCATACTTGCCAATCCCTCCCGATTTTCCAGGGAGACTACGGATTTCAGTACCTCTCGCAGAAAACTACCGGGATTAATATTCTCAGATTTTCACCCTTACAATAATATTAAGGGCGTGCCATGATGGTACAGCAGTCTGTATAAACGGCGTGCCAGCCCAGCCTCTTGTTATATGCATCTTCTGCTTGCACACGTAAGTGACAGCAAGGCATACTTGGTCAACAGCCACACAGGTTACACTGACGTTGGCCATATAAAACAACTATAACACTCTTACTAATAATGCGCCACACTTTGAACCAAAACCAAACAAGAATGACAAACACATTTCGGGAGAACATCTGCACCTTAACACAACATAAACACAACAGAACAAATACCCAGAATCCCATGCAGCCCTGACTCTTCCGGGCTACATTATACACCCCTGCTACCACCAAACCCCGCCCCCACCCCAACCCTGCTCCCTCACACATCAACCCCCCCTACTATGATTTTTCGAGAATTAAATTATGTTTTTACCTGCACGCCTTGTCCGGAGTGGTCCGTCTGCATTTCGGGAGAACGAACCCCGCAGTAAGCTGCGAAAACCCTGTCGTGACACCGGGTGCCATAGTTACCGTATTTTTCGGAGTATAAGTCGCTTCGGAGTATAAGTCGCACCAGCCGAAAATGCATAATAAAGAAGGAAAAAAACATACATAAGTCGCACAGGAGTATAAGTCGCATTTTTTGGGGACATTTATTTGATAAAACCCAACACCAAGAATACACATTTGAAAGGCAATTTAAAATAAATAAAGAATAGTGAACAACAGGCTGAATAAGTGTACCTTATATGAGGCATAAATAACCAACTGAGAACGTGCCTGGTATGTTAACGTAACATATTATGGTAAAAGTCATTCAAATAACTATAACATATAGAACATGCTATACGTTTACCAAACAATCTGTCACTCCTAATCGCTAAATCCCATGAAATCTTATATGTCTAGTCTCTTACGTGAATGAGCTAAATAATATTATTTGATATTTTACGGTAATGTGTTAATAATTTCACACACAAGTCGCTCCTGAGTATAAGTCGCACCCCCGGCCAAACTATGTAAAAAAAACTGCGACTTATAGTCCGAAAAATACGATAATTCATTTGCGGGCCGGATCTGGCCCCCGGGCCTAGACTTTGACACCCCTGCTCTATAACATCAAAATCATTGAATCAGCTTCACTTGACAGGAATACAACTACAGTTCAAAATGATGTACATTTGTCAAAAAAAATGACTACAGTCTGACTTTCGGGACCAATTTGAAGTTTAAAGCTACAATATCGGCGAATGTCACAAATGATTGCTACTCATGAATGAAGTTGTTTCCTTTGTGGGGGTCAGCTAAAAACACAAAAGTGCGTACAATGCTTTATGAGCCTATTTGGTGAGGTGCTAGCAGCTATTTTTTTTCCTCCTTCAACCTGCCTCATCGAACTTTCTCCCAACGACAGAGCCACATTTCAGGGTGTTGTGAGCCGCCCGCAGCAGAAGATCCTCAGTTTAATGTCTGATATTCTGCATTGTGGCGCATGTAGAGGAGCAGCGTTTGTTACTGCACTGTTTGGTGCGTAGGTTTTAATGGATAATCAATATGGTTATTATCTGGCTTGTGTTCACTTGGAGATGAGGCTGTTGTATTTGATTAGATTGTAGACATTTTTTCTTTTTTTTTCCTTTTTTTTACCCAAGTCATGTCCATAGGATTCTGAAAAACAGATTGTGGGACATTATTGGCAGGGGGGCTTCTTGCCCTTTTCCTGTTGCAAATTGTCTTTCTCTTGCTTTTTTATGCTCAACAACACAGCCTCCTCTTGATATAGAAGAGTATTCAAGTGCCTTGAGATGTTATAAACAATGGGATGCATCGCTCATCACTCCTACCGAAAGCCACGCTTATACAATGCAGGTGTTTTGTGAAATAGGTATCAGGAGTCTACATTGTCCGTACTCTCCTACAGCATCAAAGCTGCTTGTCCTCAGGATTTACGGATGATTATTGACTGTGCTGTGCTGCCATAAAGATACTGATCTGGAGTCAGTATTGTCTGCAGATCTTCAGTGGTAGTTAAGGTTAGGATGTGTGAAGGGTAAACTGCTCCTGGACCAGTGCTCAGGGATTGGTGAGAAAGAGCTGCTGCGCCTCTCGCCCAATGATGGAGCGCCTGCTTTTGTTCTCCTGTCGACAGTCCATTCATCAGCTCAGCCTGCCTAACCTTGCATTAAATGAACAGCACAACCCCTGCGTCTGTGCCGCTCACACTCGAGATAAATCCTTGCTCATGTTTTTTTTCCTCTAGCTACCCTTTCTTCACCCCCTCTTTACATCTCATAGCCTTGTATATATGTTGTCTTCTTTTGAATAGCCCAGAACCATTGCATAAACCCGGGACAGAAAATGAGTCTGGATCCCTGGTTCCTACATAATACATAAGATAAGAGGAAAAAGTCGAACTGATGTAGCATTGTTGTTTACAACTTGCAAGTAAATGTAATTTACAATTGCGGTGGAACATTTTTAAGGCCACTTTAGGCCCTGTCGCACTGCAGAAAGTAAACATTTCTCATCAGCTCTGATGGAGTAAGCAGGAGATAATGACTTTAATTTAAAACGTTATTACTCCTGAGGGGCAAAAACCGTTGAAACTATACGATCCAACTAGGGCTGTCTTCGACTAAGGATTTTCATAGTTGAATCTGATTGAATCTGAGTCGTTTTTGGGGGGTTTTTAAGAGCAAAGCTAATGCTAGTAATCCCCACAAATAAATCTTATTTGTGACTTTTTCCACCTCAAAGAAAAAAGCTATAACACTCCGATAAACAAATAATTATGGTGGCGATTGGATGGTTTCGTGAAGTTGTTGGACTTCAGGTCTAGCAAAGTGCCAAGAAGACGATCAAACTTACCGTATTTTCCGGACCACAGGGCGCACCGGATTATAAAGCGCACTGCCGATGAATGGTCTTTTTTAAAATGTTTTTTCATATATTAGGTGCACCGGATTATAGGGCGCATTAAAGGAGTCATATCATTATTTTTTTCTAAATGTAAAACACTTCCTTGTAGTCTACATAACATGTAATGGTAGTTCTTGGGTCAAAATGTTGCATAGATTATGTTTTACAGATCATCTTCAAGCCGCTTTCAGACAGTCGCTTCCGGATGCACTGTTTCGTGGGCGGTCTTATTTACGTGGCTCACCTTCGACAGCGTCTTCTCCCCGTCATCTTTGTTGTAGCGGTGTAGCGTGCAAGGACGGGAGTGGAAGAAGTGTCGAAAGATGGAGCTAACTGTTTTAATGACATTCAAACTTTAATTAAATCAATAACGGAGCAGCATCTCCTCATCCGGAAACAACCACACCGGAAATATGTCCCGTGAAAAAACGTCTGTCCGGAACTCTAATAACTTAAGTTCCTTGGGTGAATAATATACACTCACTACACCGGTATGTTTTAGCGATTTCATGGCGAGTTTACTGACAGATATAAGTAAGAACTTTACACTACTTTTTATTAGAAATGGCAACAGCGGAGGATGAATGTCCCATAACAAAAAGATAGAGAAAAAGAAGAAGCTTATCGACTACGGTGTTGGCGCAGACGCGCGCAATTTTTCAGGACTTATGCAGATCCCAAATACACATCAGCAGGTACCAGAAGGTAAGAAAAGTTGCTTTTGCATAATATTGCGAAACAAAACGCCAGATAATATGTCTTACCTTATACACACACCATAATAATACTTGTGTGTTTAATGCGGCAACAATCCTTCAAGCGGTGCGGCTTCATAACTTACCAACGTTGCACTAAAACATTTTGATGGATTTTTGAGCGCCATGTGTACCGTATTTTTCGGAGTATAAGTCGCACCGGAGTATAAGTCGCACCTGCCCAAAATGCATAATAAAAAAGGAAAAAAACATATATAAGTCGCACTGGAGCCCGGCTAAACTATGAAAAAAAACTGCGACTTATAGTCCGAAAAATACGGTAATGTTTTATATTTTCAATGGAACATTTAAAATGTTGGTGTTGTTTACTTGAGTCATATTGCAGTCTACACTGGGGCCTCTGCGCGTTTATACTTGAGTCTGACAAAGATCACACTTTACTTGCATTGTAAACGTTAGCTGGAAAAAAATCTGATTTTGATCAAATCAGATGGAGGGCCGCTTCGGCCTGCAGTGTAAACGTAGTCTAAGACTGGGGTTCTTACCTTTTTTTAACCCGGGGCCCAACTTTTCCACTACAGAGGCGTTTGGGACCCACTCAAATAATACCACTGGATTAGTAATATTACGCTTGATTTTAATGGTATTCAGTATCTACCCTATTTACATTTATAACATGATATAAAACGTGTATATCACAAAGATTACTATCAGGGCTTAGGTCAGGCTGATTACAAAAATAAATACTAATGAAATATACTGCAAATATTAAATAATAATTACATTTACATAACATTTTAACTAAATTATTAAATAATAATAATAATAAATGTTTCTTAAATAAACTGTCAATAAAATTAAAGTGCAAATAAAAATACAATTTCATTACTTAAGTCATAATACCGTTGGTCCTTGGGTCGTCTCTTGGGGGCTTTTTGCACTTTTCGTGCGCCAAAGGTTAGTTTTTTTTGGGCAGCTTTTTTCTTCTCGGGCTTTCGGCCATGGATACCAGCCATGTTTCGGGGGCGGCTCGTAAGGTTTGAGGTGTCATAGCCATTGTGTTTTTTCTTCCTCGCGGAGTGTTTGCAGGAAATCTGAGGGATGTTTTACTCTGGCACGACCAATGCCATGTTTGTTTACACTGTGAGGTCCAGTAAGCTTAAGGCCCCTTCTACACCAAGGTATCCAGGGTAAATCCAACCTAACCTTATCCTTGTCCACACACACAATGATCGTTTAAGACCCCTCCGTCCTGCGGCGCAACGCAACCTAGTACGCATGCGTGGAAAATACGCACTTCATAGTCACCTCCAGTGTTGCTTTGTGTGCAAGTTCTTAAATAAAATGTAACTTATCTGAACAATATCCAGTGTTGTGGTATTTCAATTAACTGGAATCCAGTGTGCTGTGGGGCCCTATTGTGGTGAATCACACCTGAGCCATCATAAATTAATCAAATCTTTAATGCACATGTGATGAAGAACATTTTACAACAATCAATCTAGGGATCTAGGTATCTGGTGAGGACACTCCTCACTCTTTTGCCTTCACCTTAATTGTCCATTCGTTTTTGGTGACTCTACTCTGGACCTAGACGTTAAGTCCGCGACATACATGGCGGACAATATCTAACAAAGTCTTCTTTGCCAGTCCAAAAGCATTCGCCGTTTTCCATAGTCTTCCCTCGACGGCCAGGTAATACAAAGCACACGCTACCTTTTTTTTTTTATCACATCCACGGGAGCCCGCATTCTCGTCGGCTCTCCTTCAACAAATGGACAAAGTTTTTCGGTAAGTAGAATCAAAGCTGACCTGGACATTCAAAAGTTCTCTTGTCGTCTGAGAAGTGTTGTATCCCAAATAGCTGCAATCGCTCTCTCTTAGGGTATTCATGTGTGATTTCCACAAACGTCTGTACATGTAGAAGAAGGAGAAACACGGGCATGTCTGGATGACTCGCCTCCATATTTCAAGTGGTTAGCTTGGAGTTACGAAACCACTTCATTATGAAGCTGGCTGTGGCGGGTTCTTTCCGAACCCAGTTTGTAAACGATCGATGAGTCCATACAAAGCTAAGAGCCGGAGATTCAAGACATAGACGGCGCACTTACCCGTGTAAAAAAATATCCAGTGAGGGGAATCTTTAGCGATTATTTAGTGTGGCCGAAACGAGGCTTAGGCTAAATAATTATTAGTTTAAGGGGCTATCCGGTTTAGTGCAGACATAACCTAAGGCAGGGGTCAGCAACCCCCGGCTCTTTAGCGCCGCCCGAGTGGCTCTCTGGAGCTTTTTCAAAAATGTATGAAAAATGGAAAAAGATGAGGGGAAAAAATATATTTTTTGTTTTAATATGGTTTCTGTAGGAGGACAAACATGACACAAACCTCCCTAATTGTTATAAAGCACATTGTTTATATTAAACATGCTTCACTGACTCAAGTATTTGGCGAGCGCCGTTTTGTCCTACTAATTTTGGCGGTCCTTGAACTCACCGTAGTTTGTTTACATCAGGGGTCGGCAACCCAAAATGTTGAAAGAGCCATATTGGACCAAAAATACAAAAACAAATCTGTCTGGAGCCGCAACAAATTAAAAGCCATATTACATACAGATAGTGTGTCATGAGATATACATTGAATTGAGATGACTTAAAGGAAACTAAATGACCTCAAATATAGCTACAAATGAGGCATAATGATGCAATATGTACATATAGCTAGCCTTAATAGCATGTTAGCATAGATTAGCTTGCAGTGGCCAAATATGTCTGATTAGCACTCCACACAAGTCAACAACATCAACAAAACTCACCTCTGTGCATTCATGCACAACGTTAAAAGTTTGGTGGACAAAATGAGACAGAAAAAGAAGTGGCATAAAACACGTCCTCGAAAGTCGGAGAAAGTTATACATGTAAACAAACTATGGTGAGTTCAAGGACCGCCAAAATTAGTAGGACAAAACGGCGCTCGCCAAATACTTGAGTCAGTGAAGCATGTTTAATATAAACAGTGTGCTTTATAACAATTAGGGAGGTTTGTGTCATGTTTGTCCTACAGAAACCATATTAAAACAAAAAATATATTTTTTTCCCCTCATCTTTTTCCATTTTTCATACATTTTTGAAAAAACTCCAGAGAGCCACTCGGGCTTAAATAAAGAGCCGCGGGTTGCCGACCCCTGGTTTACATGTATAACTTTCTCCGACTTTCGAGGACGTGTTTTATGCCACTTCTTTTTCTGTCTCATTTTGTCCACCAAACTTTTAACGTTGTGCATGATGAATGCACAAAGGTGAGTTTTGTTGATGTTATTGACTTGTGTGGAGTGCTAACCAGACATATTTGGTCACTGCATGACTGCAAGCTAATCTATGCTAACATGCTATATAGGCTAGCTATATGTACATATTGCATCATTATGCTTAATTTGTAGCTATATTTGAGGTCATTTAGTTTCCTTTAAGTCATCTCAATTCAATGTATATCTCATGACACACTATCTGTATGTAATATGGCTTTTAATTTGTTGCGGCTCCAGACAGATTTGTTTTTGTATTTTTGGTCCAATATGGCTCTTTCAACATTTTGGGTTGCCGACCCCTGACCTAAGCAAGTGTTGCACAATATAGACAATCTTGCTTTATCCGATTCATCGGTGTAATGTCATAATTCGTAATATAAGACCGAAAATTATGGCGCACTTGACGTGCACCTTCAAAAAATATAGTGTGGGGTGGTGTTGTGACGACTGTAGCAAATGCTGAATTTTGTACGGTGGTCAGGGAAGAAGTTGGGGACCTCCGATGGCTTTGGTTGTGTTTTTTAATTAACGAAGCTCAGTGATGCAGCTGTCCACGGTCTGTTTCGCACAGCTGAAAAAGGACTTTCTCCAGCTGTTACAGAGCACTTATTTGCGTGTTGTCTGAGGGCATCATGTGTGAGGAAACTCTGGTTGGAACGAAGACTCGGTGAGGACGGCTCGTGTGCCATCTCACCGGAACAACGGCAATCTGGCAGAGGGTGAGAGGAGAGGCAGGGGAGGGAATCCACACCGATGTGCCTGTGAGGTGGTCATGCTTGAAGCCTCCACGCCTGGGTAAACCCTATCAAAAGCGCATTAGACCTCTCCCCCCGCCCCCCGTTCCCGTCAGCAATCCTCCCTTTTCCTCCTTTACATGACCCCCCCATCCCCGTTGTATAATAGTATCTGGCCTGACCACGCGGTTAACTGACACATAGCCAGGCGAAAGGGGAGCAATGATAAATTGCTCCCTGTTGGTGTTATCCATGATGATAATTATTAATTCCCCCCCCCCCTTCTCTTCCTGGAGACTTGGCCAGAGCGTCGCAATGGAGCAGAACCTCCTCCACGGACCATCAGGAAGCCCAGTGTCATCACTTATCACAGACACATTTAGGGCCCGGGGGCAAAACACTGATGAAAATGAAATGCACTCATTCTGCTTTTTCCTGTTTTTTCAAGTGTGGCTGTGTGTATGTATGTGGCGTCAGAGGTGCTTGCTTGCCTTCAGCTTTGGTCAATGAGCATTTTTAATACAACGGTGCTGTGACAGGAGTTGGATGTTGGCGCAGAGCAGAAACGGTCTACCTTTCGAGCACTTTGTTTCACTGCATTAAGTTTCATTTACACCGGTGGACCATGGCATAACTTATTTCCTTATATTGGCTACATCTGCCTTTTACTGCTAAAATACACTATATTGCCAAAAGTATTAGGCCACCTGCCTTGACTCACATATGAACTTGAAGTGCCATCCCATTCCTATCCTGGAGCATTCATAGTTCCTTTCACTGGAACTAAGGAGCCAAGCCCATCTCCTGAAAAACAACCCCACACCATAATTCCTCCTCCACCAAATTTCACACTCTGCACAATGCAGTCCGAAATGTGACGTTCTTCTGGCAACCTCCAAACAGACTCGTCCATCAGATTGCCAGGTGATTCATCACTCCAGAGCAGTGTTTTTCAACCACTGTGCCGCGGCACACTAGTGTGCCGTGAGATATTGTTTGGTGTGCCGTGGGCATACTTGCCAACCCTCCCGAATTTTCCGGGGGAATCCCGAAATTCAGCGCCTCTCCCGAAAACCTCCCGGGACAAATATTCTCCCGAAATTCTCCCGATTTTCAGCCGGAGCTGGAGGCCACGCCCCCTCCAGCTCCATGCGACCTGAGTGAGGACAGCCTTTTTTTTATGACAGGAGGACAACAGAGTGACAAGAACTAAATCATCCAGACTCGAGACACATTGTATTATTATGTTTATCTTACCTAAAAATAAATATATTTATTAATTACAAAAAAAAACTAAATACATTTTTACTATATTTTGCTAAAAACATCAAAATTAATTGTGTTTTTATTTGTATTTTTTCTGACTCCTTATTACATCCAGCCATAGAATTATACATTAAAATAAACATATATGGAATAATTAATTTTAAATGATCATAATAATTCATTTAAAATTACCATATTTAATTATTAAAATAATTGCTTGTATATCAACAACTTTAGCATTTTATTCATTACATTTTGAAGCTCTCAGAAGCCATGTTATATTATATCCTTAAGATTTATTTATGCAAGTTTGAAGTATCAATTATCTAAACACAGTTTTGTTTGCATATTTTCAGGATGTAGATATATATATATATATATATATATATATATATATATATATATATATATATATATATATATATATATGTCAATATACACCTCCCCTCTTAACCACGCCCCCGCCCACAACCACGCCCCAGTCCCACCCCCGACCACGCCCCCACCCCACCCCCATATATATATATATATATATATA
The DNA here is from genome assembly GCF_033978685.3 of Nerophis lumbriciformis. NCBI lineage: Eukaryota > Metazoa > Chordata > Actinopteri > Syngnathiformes > Syngnathidae > Nerophis > Nerophis lumbriciformis. Next base: position 16,543,055 of record NC_084562.2, on the reverse strand, counting down.
TATATATATATATATGAAATACTTGACTTGGTGAATTCTAGCTGTCAATATACACCTCCCCTCTTAACCACGCCCCCGCCCAGTCCCACCCCCGACCACGCCCCCACCCCTTGGGGTGCCAACCTTGAGGTCTCAAGGTTGGCAAGTATGGCCGTGGGAAATTTTGCAACTTCACCTAATTGGTCCAAAAAAATATTTTTTTGCAAATCAATACCGTATTTTTTGGACTATAAGTCGCTCCGGAGTATAAGTCGCACTGGCCAAAAAAGCATAATAAAGAAGGAAAAAAACATATATAAGTCACACTGGAGTGTAAGTCGCATTTTTTGGGGAAGTTTATTTCATAAAACCCAACACCAAGAATAGACATTTGAAAGGCAATTTAAAATAAATAAAGAATAGTGAACAACAGGCTGAATAAGTGTATGTTATATGACGCATAAATAACCAACTGAGAACGTGCCTGGCATGTTAACGTAACATATTATGGTAAGAGTCATTCAAATAACTATAACATATAGATCATGCTATACGTTTACCAAACAATCTGTCACTCCTAATCGCTAAATCCCATGAAATCTTATACGTCTAGTCTCTTACGTGAATGAGCTAAATAATATTATTTGATATTTTACGGTAATGTGTTAATAATTTCACACATAAGTCGCTCCTGAGTATAAGTCGCACCCCCGACCAAACTATGAAAAAAACTGCAACTTATAGTCCAAAAAATACGGTAATTATAATCTGCAAATAATGTGCCGTTGTCGAGTATCTGTGCTGTATAGAGCTCGGCAGGTTAACCATGTAATACTCCATATCAGTAGGTGGCAGCAGGTAGTTCATTACTTTGTAGAAGTCGGAAAGCGTCGAGGATGGTTTGTCGTGATCCCAACATACAGAGCACAGCGGGAGACAGCGTGCAGGTAAAATGGTATGCAATGATTAAACCAAAAATTAACAAAAGGGAAAGAAAAAGGGGCTGAAGCTTCGGGATGGCTATGCAAAACGAAAGTAAAACTGAACTTGCGACAAGGTAAACAAAAACAGAATGCTGGACGACAGCAAAGACTTACAGCGTGTGGAGCAGAGATGGCGTCCACAAAGTACATCCGTACATGACATGACAATCAACAATGTCCCCACAAAGAAGGATAGCGTACGCACAACTTAAATAGTCTCGATTGCTAACACAAAGCAGGTCAGGCAATATCACTCAAAGGAAGGCGTGAAGCTGCTACAGGAAAACAAACAACAAAACAGAAAGGAAGAGTCACCAAAATAACAGCGCAAGACAGGAACTAAAGCACTACACACAGGAAAACAACAACAGACTCAAAATAAGGCACGACAACCTGGTGGAGTTTCATTTTTTAACCTTTTCTGCTGGTGGTGTGCCTCCGTATTTTCTTTATTAAAAAAATGTGCCTTGGCTCAAAAAAGATTGAAAAACACTGCTCCAGAGAACACGTCTCCACTGCTCTAGAGTTCAGTGCTTTACACCACTGCAACCGACGCTTTGCATTGGACTTGGTGATGTATGGCTTAGATAAAGCTGCTCGGCCATGGAAACCCATTCCATGAAGCTCTCTGCTTACTGTACGTGGGCTAATTGAAGTTTGGAGCTCTGTAGCAACTGACTGTGCAGAAAGTCTGCGACATCTTTGCACTATGCGCTTCAGCATGCGCCGACCCCTCTCTGTCAGTTTACGTGGCCTACCACTTCGTGGCTGAGTTGCTGTTGTTCCCAAACTCTTCCATTTTCTTATAACAAAGCCGACAGTTGACTTTGGAATATTTAGGAGCGAGGAAATTTCACGACTGGATTTGTTGCACAGGTGGCATCCTACGACCGTTCCACGCTGGAAATCACTGAGCTCCTGAGAGCGGCCCATTCTTTCACAAATGTTTGTAGAAAAAATTTTTTTGTAGAAATGTGTCCATGCCAAAGTGCTTGATTTTATACACCTGTGGCCGGGCCAAGTGATTAGGACACCTGATTCTGATCATTTGGATGGGTGGCCAAATACTTTTGGCAATATAGTGTATTTCAGTGACATGTCAAGACATGGGCTCCACAAGATGCTGGGTTACAGTATCTGACAGGGATGCGCCGATAGATAGGCCACCGATCAGGATCGGACGATTTTCTTGGAAAAAGTATTACTGCCTTTTAATGTCGATTACAAAAGCCCTTCCCTCGGTGAGCAGCTATTAACAGGGAAATAGAACGTAGAATAATAAGAGTCTAGGGCAGGTGTACAAAACGCTAAAATAGTGATTCTAATGATCAATAAACATATGCTTTAGCACCTATAACACAAAGCTGACAAAGTTGTGTAAATATATATAACGTCTGTTTTTAGCTTTTTTTCAACTTTTTATTCACAAAATAAAGAAATATCACTACGCCCCCCCCGCCTGTTTTGACTTTTCAGTATGTGGCCCATGGTGGAAAACGTTTGAACACCCTGGTATAGAGAGAGGATAATATAGAGGACAATACAATCTTGCATGTATGGCGATGAACTTTATAAATTGCTTTTTGTTTATCAAGCATCTTTTCAGCCGATTCAAAACCACCCCCTGAAAGTGTATATCCTTGTAATGGATTAATTAGAATAATAAGCTTGGTTAAAATATAATGTTTTACAGCATACCTTAAATGCATTTATTAGTAGTAATGGCCAAATATTGATTTAATTTAAAATTAAACTAGTGTCCGGTAGATAAACCTTTCAATCTTACTTAGTGAGGGTGCTATTTAAAAAAACTAACAGCAGAGGTGGGTAGTAACGCGCTACATTTACTCCATCTACTTGAGTAACTTTTGGGATAAATTGTACTTCTAAGAGTAGTTTTAATGCAACATACTTTTACTTTTACTTGAGTATATTTATAGAGAAGAATCGCTACTTTTACTCCACTCCATTTATCTACATTCAGCTCGCTACTCGCTACTGATTTTTATCGATCTGTTAATGCACGCTTTATTTGTTTTGGTTTGTCAGACAGACCTTCAAAGTAGGATCTATCACATGCCTGCGTTTCACCAATCAAATGCAGTCACTGGTGACGTTTGACTCCGTTTCACCAATCAAACAGAGCCAGGCGGTCATGTGATTAACTGAACATAAAGTTTCAGCGGCAAACAACAACAAGCTTCAGCTTACATGAACTCAACGTCAAATTTGAGGAAGCACATCGCGGTAAGTAACGTTAGTAGATATTTCGGCTGTCACCGTAGACTGATGTTAGCTTCCCTGCTATGAATCACTGTCAAATGTACATCGTGTAGGGACATTTATTAACGCACTGCGGCCTCATAGATAGACAGACAGATATACACACACACACAGTCGCACACACACACGCATGCATAGAAACACCAATCAGAAGTGCACAGTGTGTTCCCAGGTGCAGTCCACACCTATCAGTTTATGGTTTGCGTAAAGGCTAACTTGTTATTTTCCTTTGTAATCTCTGCCTACTGAGCCTATGGTGCTGTTAAGTTATTGTGGCTCAATTTGCCTTAATTTTTTTATGTTAATGTATTATTATTTAATAAATATTATTGTTTTAGTTTCTTAAGAGATATTCCCGGCTCTGAATTTGCTCATTGCTATTTTTATGTTTTTGTGCATTATTTGTTGCCGTCATCATTAAACGAACAGGTTACTCATCAGTTACTCAGTACTTGAGTAGTTTTTTCACAACATACTTTTTACTTTTAGTCAAGTAAATATTTGGGTGACTACTCCTTACTTTTACTTGAGTAATGCATCTCTAAAGTAACAGTACTCTTACTTGAGTACAATTTCTGGCGACTCTACCCACCTCTGACTAGCAGTAATACAGCCAGCTAATTGACAACAGTTGTATTACTGCCCATTAACTCCATCAATGAATTAATATTATTGCGAAAATAACATAAATCATACAGACTATATAACTCTCTTCCCTTGTCTCGTATAAATATACAACATGGCATAATAATGATGAAGTGTACATAGTACGAGTGCAAACTTGAATTTGAATTGATTTAATGTTAAGCGCTTCCATCTTTAACCATCATTTTGTGCTCATGTTTCACTGTGGCCAAATTTCAAAGTTACATAAAACAAACGTCGATCAGTCTGGCTTATGAGCGGTTGTCATTAACAAGGCACAGTGAGGATCATCTCCATCTGAGAGAAGTGGAAGCGCTTTGCCTGCCGAGTAATTACAGCAAATTTCCCAATTACCACAGCACTGAGCATCTCTGCTGCGTTCATTACAAGCCGTAATTGTATTGGGGTGACATGCTCTTTTTTTCCCTTCTACTTTGTCCTCTTTTGCTGCTTTAAGCCTTGAGCTAGTGCTGCCACTCTAGCCTGAATCAGAAAAGATCTGGAGCTGTTTACCACACTTCACCTCTCCAGTCAGTGCACACCGAGGGGGGGAATAGCTTTTCAAACGGAATCTCCCCCGTCTTTGCTGCATTGATTCAGCTCTTCTTTGTCTCGGAGAGCCAGCCTCCAAGTTGTCAGCTGCGTCAGGATTAAAAGCTATTAGTTCTGCATCATTGCCACTACAAGTGTGCTCCTGAGATTGATAGAGTACCTCTCTTCCTCCAGTGGGGGGAGAAATGCAAGCGGAATTATCCTGGGGGTTGCTTTTTGTGCACCAAAAGCATGGGCAGTCCCTCCATTCTTGTGTTCATCTGGGGACCTATGATGATCCTAATCTCCATTTGACACGTTTCCTTCTGGTCTACATCAATGTGTTTCAACCTTTTTTGAGCCAAGGCACATTTTTTTTTGTTGAAAAAATTTGGAGGCACAAAATTAAACTCAGCAGCCGATATTGACAGTAAAAAGTCGTTCCTGCAATTGTTTGATATGAATTCAAACCATAACCAACCATGCCTCACTATAGCTCTTGTCTCACATCGTGACATATTTGTAGTTTGTTGGTGTTTTCCTGTGTGTAGTGTTTTAGTCCTTGTCTTGTGCTCCTATTTTGGTGGCTTTTCTTGTTTTGTTGGTATTCTCCTGTAGCAGTTTCATGTCTTCCTTTGAGCGCTATTCCCCGCGCCCGCTTTGTTTTACCAACTTATACCATGCCAACTTTATTTATAAAGCCCTTTAAATGCAGATGAATTATCTATTTTCGATGTTTTTCATATATAAGGTGCACCGGATTATAAAGCGCATTAAAGGAGTCATATTATTATTATTTTTTCTAAATGTAAAACACTTCCTTGTGCTCTACATTACATGTAATGGTGGCTCTTTGGTCAAAATGTTGCATAGATTATGTTTTACAGATCATCTTCAAGCCTCTTTCTGACAATCGTTTCAGGATGCACTGTTTTGTGGGCGGTCTTATTTACGTGGCTCACCTTCGGCAGCCTCTTCTCCCCGTCATCTTTGTTGTAGCGGTGTAGCGTGCAAGGACGGGAGTGGAAGAAGTGTCAAAAGATGGAGCTAACCGTTTTAATGACATTGAGACTTTACTTAAATCAGTAACGGAGCAGCATCTCTTCATCCGATAACAACAACAAGGCCGGAAATGTGTCCCGTGAAAAACCGTCCGACCGGAACGCTCTAATAACTAAAGTTCCTTGGGTGAATAATGTAAACTCACTACACCGGTATGTTTTGGCGTTTTCATGGCGAATTTTCTGACAGATATAAGTAAGAACTTTACACTACTTTATATTAGACATGGCAACAGCGGAGGATGAATGTCCCATAACAAGAAGATAGAGAAAAAGAAGAAGCTTATCGACTATTTTTCAGGATTTATGCAGATCCCAAATACAGATCAGCAGGTACCAGAAGGTAAGAAAAGTTTCTTTTGCATAATATTGCCAAGCAAAACGCCAGACAATGTCTTACCTTATACACACACCATAATAATACTTGTTTGTTTAATACGGCGACAATCCATCATGCGGTGCGGCTTCATAGCTTACAAATGTCGTACTAAAACATTTTGATCGATTTCTGAGCGCCGTGTGTAATGTTCTATATTTTCAATGGAACATATAAAATGTTGGTGTTGTTTACTTGAGTCATATTGCTGTCTACACGTATCTCTTATGTTTGACTGTCATTACTGGTCACACTTATCATTACCCCATGTACCAAAAAAAAATTGCTTCGAGTTCGGTAAGCAAAACCAGAATAATTTCGTACATTAGGCGCACCGGGTTATAAGGCGCACTGTCGAGTTTTGAGGGGAAGAAAAGGATTTTAGGGCGCCTTACAGTCCGGAAAATACGGTATTCATAAGTCTACAGTTAAAAAGGAGTGTTCACACCTTGGAGAGCTGTTGCATCAGGTGGATTGACATAAATCATGGCTCCAACCCAACAGATGTTAATTGAAACAAAGGAAAGGATGATCAAACTTCTTCATGAACGTCAATCATCACGCAATGTTGCAAAAGATGTTGATTGTTCTAAAATCTGGACCGAGTACAAACAACATGGGAAGGTTGTAAAAGGCAAGCATACTGGTAGACCAAGGAACACATCAAAGTGTCAAGACAGAAAACTTCAAGCAATATGTCTTGAAAACAGAACATGTGCAGCACTGGAGTCACCGTCTGTGACCGAACTGGAAGAAAATGGGATGTAAACACAGAAAAGCTAAATGAAAACCATCATTAACATAGAAACAGTAAAAAACAAGGTTCCAAAGGGCTAAGAAAAAGTAATTGAGAACTATGGATAACTGGATGAAAGTCATATTGAGGGATGAATCGCAAATCTGCATTGGGAAAAGTGATAATGTCTGAACTTTTGTTTGGTGCGGTGCCAATGAGATTTATGAAGACAACCGATCGCAGTCATTGATGATGTGGGGCTGCGTGTCAAGTAATGGCATTGAGGAAATGGCTGTCATTACATCTTCAATCAATGCAGAATTTACTTTGACATTTTGGACACTTTTCCGATTCCATCAATGGAAAGGATGTTTCAAGATGATGATGCATCTTGCCATTGAGCAAAAACAATCAATACTTGCCCATGCACTAAATTAGTCCGATTTCTCATATAGTTTTCTTCTAAATAGGCATCCTACAACCCATGGAAACACCTTAATTTGATCTTGTTCAGTTTTTGAAAAGTCAGACTAACACACTTGGATCTCCATACACAGCATGGAGACGCTCCACTAAGTTAATAGTCATCATCTCCATTTCAGCGAATTAAGTACATTTCTTACAAATATAGTACCGGTAAAAATAACCCTTTCTAGTAGATAACGTAAAACAAAGCAAATGTTAAGTAACAAATGTAATGTTACTTACTTACCTCTTTAAGTGTAAAAATAACCCTTTCTAATGGATGACGTAAAACAAAGCAAATGTTAAGTAACAAATGTATTGTGACAGTAGAATCTTAATATTTCCATACAGGTGGAACTCTGAAAATGTGAATATCGTGTAAAGGTTAGTTTATTCCAGCAATTAGATTTGCAAGGTGAAACTAATAAATGACGTCGGTTCCAAACACACAACTCAAGATATTTCAAGACTTCTTTTAATATAATTTTGATAATTATGGCTTACAGCTTATGAAAACCTAAAATTTGAAATGTCAGAGAATTATTAATTTTTTTAATTGTAAGCCGTGATCATCAAAATTATAATAAAGGATTGACATATATCACTTTGAATGTATATGTAGTTTATATCACTTATTAGTTTCACATTTGAAGTTGAATTGCTCAAATGAATGGACTTTTGCAAAATAAGATTTTTTGTTTTTGTTTTACCTGTACAGTAGTATAGTATAGTATAGTATAGTATAAAGTAAATAAAGTGCATTTGTTAGTATATTAAGTATCATTATCACTGGAGGGCAAGGCTAAACATGAGACCAAGCGCAAGCTCGAAGCAGGCATGCTAACTGCTAAGCTAACCGCTAAAATCGCTTGTAACAACAAAATAAAAAAGTTCTTAGTAAACTGTTGCAAGTGTGGATGTGATGCAGCAGAAAGTAAGCAGCTATTAACAGGAAAATAAAAAGTAGAATAAAATAAAGAATAAAAGTATAATGTTTCAAGATGATGATGCATCTTGCTATTGAGCAAAAACAATCAGTACTTTCCCATGCACTAAATTAGTCAGATTTCTCATATAGTTTGCTTCTAAATAGGCATCCTACAACCCATGGAAACACCTTAATTTAATCGTGTTCAGTTTTTGAAAAGTCGGACTAACACACTTGGATTATGCGATTAGATTTCGGTCTGAAAGCTTGTAAACACTCAACAAAAGTCAAAACATTCCATAACATCTCACTCTCACCCACTGCTGCAATTGTCAACAATGTAGCAATATGTGCTAATTTCATGTTCCGGCAAGGTGATATATATATTTTTTTTTTTCGTTGTCAGCAAAATTTCCACCATGTTGTTGGTGATTGCTGCCTAATGTATTTCTTTTGTCCAGTGACAAGCCTCTCTGACGAGGTGAGAGGGAGCACATGAAACATTGTGTTGAGTCAGCGTACACGAGGAAGGGAGTTGGTGTCGCAAAAAGGGGGTTTGGGGGGAACACAGTAGTAATACTGATCATGTTGCATGACGTATACACTAAATAATGTTCAGTGTCACCCATTGTGTGTGCATTTATTTTTTTATATTACAGATTATTTTGTTACTCGTTAAAACATTCCTTAGTTGTCCTTTACTGCCAGCCTTACAAAGCCAAACAAATTGAGATGTTTATTATGTCACATTCTAACACAACCCTCATATTTCATTGCAGGCAATTGTCGGCTACTTTGACATTTTCTTTGACAAAGGCTGCTGCAACAAGGTAAGCAGCACTGGCAACAGCAAAGCCATTTAACGGAAACTCAATTATGTTCACGCTTTAGCGTTTTTCTCCTCCTCGAGGCGTTAGTCGGCAATCGACAGACGACCTAGTCCACCGCTGATATAAGCACCTACCCAGCAGGGGCGAGCGGTTGGAACACCGATGCCAAGCTCATATAACCTTCTGAGTACTCTGTGTGTTTTGCCTGAGAGTCGGGATTTGGTCCAAATGGTTGAGTGCCCTACTTGGAATTTAACTCGCGTTTTAAATATCGGTTTGCACCATTGTCAGCCGTGAAGTTTTCTTTCATAATGTTCTTAATTCAGGTTAAATATAGTTATATATTCTTGTGTGCTGTTTGAGCGTTGTTGTTTTCCAAATGGTTACCTTAACTTATCAATGCTACCATCATAAAAACCTTTTTAAATGAATTGTGAAAGTAACATTCTTACCTCTTTAAGTGTAAAGATAACCCTTTTTAATAGATAACATGAAACAAAACAAATGTTACGTAACAAATGTATTGTTACTTACTTACCTCTTTAAGCGTAAAAAATAACCCTTTCTAATGTATGATGTTAAGTAAATGTTAAGTAACAAATGTATTGTGACAGTAAAGTCTTAATATTTCCATGATCTAATCCAGGGGTCGGCAACCTTTACCAGTCAAAGAGCCATTTTGACCACTTTCACAAATTATAGAAAACAATGGGAGCCGCAAAAATTTTTGAAATTTTAAATGAAATAACACTGCATACAAAGTTGTTGTTTTTTTGCTTCGTGCTATGTATTAACCAGGGGTCTCAGACACGATGCCCACACCTTTTTATGGAATTTTTAAGCTGGTGCGGCACGCGGGTTTTAAATGAATAGCGGTTGTCAGCGTCATGCGTGCCGTGATGGTACAGCATATAGCGCCCACTACAATCAGCGTGCCTGATCAGCCACATGTTGTATGGGGCTTCCGCTTGCTCACGTAGGTGACAGCAAGGCATACTTGCTCAACAACCACACAGGTTACACTGACGGTGGTGGTATAAAAACAACTTTAACACTCTTACTAATAATGCGCCACACTGTGAACCCACACCAAACAAGAATGACAAACACATTTCGGGAGAACATCTGCACCGTAACACAACATAAACACAACAGAACAAATACCCAGAATCCCAGCCCTAACTCTTCCGGGCTACATTATACACCCCCGCTACCAAACCCCGCCCACCTCAACCGACGCACAGAGGGGGGGGGGGGGGGGGGTGATGTGTGAGGGAGCAGGCTTGGGGTGGGGGCGGGGTTTGGTGGTAGCAGGGGTGTATAATGTAGCTCGGAAGAGTCAGGGCTGCATGGGATTCTGGGTGTTTGTTCTGTTGTGTTTATGTTGTGTTAAGGTGCAGATGTTCTCCCGAAATGTGTTTGTCATTCTTGTTTGGTTTTGGTTCAAAATGTGGCGCATTATTAGTAAGAGTGTTAAAGTTGTTTTATATGGTCACCTTTATATGGTCACCGTCAGTGTAACCTGTGTGGTTGTTGACCAAGTATGCCTTGCTGTCACGTACGTGTGCAAGCAGAAGATGTATAATGTATAACAAGTGTTGGGCTGGCACGTTGTTAATACAGATTGTAGAGGGCGCCAAATGTTGTACCATCATGGCACTCCCTTATAATAGCTGTAAGGGTGAAAATCGGTGAATATTAATCCCGGGAGTTTACTGCGAGAGGCACTGAAATCCGGAAGTCTAACGGGAAAATTGGGGGGTTCAGCAAGTAAGCTGCTGAGCCGCATCAGAGTGATCAAAGAGCCGCATGCGGCTCCGGAGCCGCGGGTTGCCGACCCCTGATCTAATCCAATAGCAATACTTTTAGTTGTACAGTGGTACTGTACCTTGGATTTTGTTTGTTGTTCGTTCAAAAATGTAAGACTGAAAACTAGAGATGTCCGATAATACCAGACTGCCGATTTTATCGGCCGATAAATGCTTTAAAATGTAATATCGGAAATTATCGGTATCGGTTTCAATAAGTAAAATGTATGACTTTTTAAAACGCCGATGTACGGAGTGGTACACGAACGTAGGGAGAAGTACAGAGCGGCAATAAACCTTAAAGGCACTCCCTTTGCGTGCCGGTCCAATCACATAATATCTTCGGCTTTTCACACACACAAGTGAATGCAAACCATACTTGGTCAACAGCCATACAGGTCACACTGAGGGTGGCCGTATAAACAACTTGAACACTGTTACAAATATGCGCCACACTGTGAACCCACACCAAACAGGAATGACAAACACATTTCGGGAGAACATTCGCACCGTAAAACAACATAAACACAACAGAACAAATACCCAGAACCCCTTGCAGCACTAACTCTTCCGGGACGCTACAATATACCCTCCAACCCCGCCCACCTCAACCTCCTCATGCTGTCTCAGGGAGAGCATGTCCCAAATTCCAAGCTGCTGTTTTGAGGCATGTTAAAAAAAATAATGCACTTCGTGAAATATGGCAGTGCCATTTTGGCATTTTTTTCCATAACTTGAGTTGATTTATTTTGGAAAACCTTGTTACATTGTTTAATGCATCCAGCAGGGCATCACAATAAAATTAGGCATAATAATGTGTTAATTCCACGACTGTATCGGTTGATATCGGAATCGGTAATTAAGAGTTGGACAATATCGGAATATCGGATATCGGCAAAAAAGCCATTATCGGACATCTCTACTGAAAACCACAACAATTTTTCCTAAAAGAAAACATGTAAATCTAATTCATTTGTTCCAGACATCCAAAAACACATTTCATAAAAAATATTTGATAGAAAAAACATATCATAAATATAACTGATGAATGAACTAGATAAACATTTAACATCACCTTTACCTTTATTGAAGACTCTTGTTGGTGAAGACGGCCATTAGCGGAAAGTAAGGAGGTATTTCCGTACCTCTCTGGCAGTTTTTTCTTGAATTCAGTAGTGTTTCTCACAATCTTTAAAAACTGCTGTCACTCGCAACTTTCTTTGGCCCCATGGTGGCTTATTTTGCAGCTTTATTCTGTGTATGTATATATATATATATATATATATATATATATATATATATATATATATATATATATATATATATAGACATATTTATATATATATATATATATATATTTATATATATATATATATATATATATATATATATATATATATATATATATATATATATATATATGTATATATATATATATATATATATATATATATATATATATATATAAATATGTCTATATATATATATATATATATATAGACATATTTATATATATATATATATATATATATATATATATATATATATATATATATATATATATATATATATACAGTCGCGATCAAAAGTTTACATACACTTGTAAAGAACATAATGTCATGACTGTCTTGAGTTTCCAATAATTTCTAATACTCATATTTTTTTGTGATAAAATGATTGGAGCACATACTTGTTGGTCACAAAAAACATTCATGAAGTTTGGTTCTTTTATGAATTGATTATGGGTCTACTGAAAATGTGACCAAATCTGCTGGGTCAAAAGTATACATACAGCAATGTTAATATTTGCTTACCGGTACATGTCCCTCGGCAAGTTTCACTGCAATAAGGCGCTTTTGGTAGCCATCCACAAGCTTCTGGCAAGCTTCTGCTTGCATTTTTGACCACTCCTCTTGACAAAATTGGTGCAGTTCAGCTAAATTGGTTGGTTTTCTGACATGGACTTGTTTCTTCAGCATTGTTCACACGTTTAAGTCAGGACTTTGAGAAGGCCATTCTAAAACCTTAATTCTAGCCTGATTTAGCCATTCCTTTACCACTTTTGACGTGTGTTTGGGGTCATTGTCCTGTTCGAACACCCAACTGCCCTCAAGACCCAACCTCCGGGCTGATGATTTTAGGTTGTCCTGAAGAATTTGGAGGTAATCCTCCTTTTTCATGGTCCCATTTACTCTCTGTAAAGCACCAGTTCCATTGGCAGCAAAACAGGCCCAGAGCATAATACTACCACCACCATGCTTGACGGTAGGTTAGTGTTCCTGGAATTAAAGGCCTCACCTTTTCTCCTCCAAAAATATTGCTGGGTATTGTGGCCAAACAGCTCATATTTTGTTTCATCTGACCACAGAACTTTCCTCCAGAAGGTCTTGTCTTTGTCCATGTGATGTCAGATGAAACAAACAAAACAAAAAAATATATATATATATACACATATATACATAAGTGTATGTGATATATATGTGTAATAATTTACAATCCTTTTTTATAATAATGAAAAACCAAGAATAAATGTAAAATATCTCAGATCTCTTACAGACAAAATGTTCAATTAATGCAAGTTCTCATAGCAGTTTGACAGCCGTCTTTTTGATGCTTTGTCCAGGTGATGTTCTCCACTGGTCCCCAGGTCACAAAGACACATTGGAAACAGACTGTCTTCCTTCTAGAGAAACCCCTTGCAATCCAGGCAGGTCAGTAAGAAACATCATTCTTTATTGTTTTTTAAGATATTTCAGAAGTATTATTGCATTTGTTACTGTATTTTGGGGGCTTTGGTCATCCTCAGCAGCAGGCTGCCAGGTACTTTGTCTCTGGCAGTAATGTACGTGGACCACTTGACACTCGTTATCTGTCACAGCCAGAGACAGCGAGGGATTCAAACAAATCACATCAGCCGTCAGAGGCAGCATGTGAAACTTCATCGGATAGTCTCTTGCATGACTTGATTTATGACACGTTGCAAGCCAAGAGCTCTGTTCCTGACCAATTGAATATTGATAGTTATTGTATAGACCCATGTACACATTAACAGAAGTCATTATTCCCAAAACTCACTTGTATTTATGATTCAATGAATTTGCCTAACCTTAGGGCTGGATAATTAATGGAATTTCGATTTAGATTTTTTTGGCTTTTCACGATCATAAAAATATTATAATCGAAAAAAAACGATTAATCGGCCGTGCAGGGTGCATGCAAGTTCCTGAGCTTGTAACGGTGAAACAGGTGAGTGAATGTATGAGTGAACACAAGACCACGTCTACGGGATGTGTGGGATCTCACCATGGTTGCTACTTTTTATTTATTGACACAGCGCTAGTATATCTATGCAATAATTACTAAACTCAATAAAGAAAGTAAGGCATTTTTATGTTAACGTAACCGCGGTGGGGGTCACAAAATTGGCCAATAAAACGGAATCCGCTGTTAAATGCAGAATATCACGGAAATTGACACAAATGTGAGTGAAATGTGTTATTGTGAGGAGAAGGGACATTTGTTGGGGAAAATAATGTGTCCGTTGTGCTCATTCATCCCCTAAACACGTCCTAAACTAAACGTCAAGATGGCTACCTCATCTGCTTGTGTTGTTGTGAACGACATCATCGATGTAAGATCAATGTACAAACAGGACAGCAGTCACAACTTGACTCTTTTTTTTTTAATTGTTTTTTTTATTATAACAGCCTTAAGTTGTTTTATTTTTCATCAAGCTCAGAACAGCGGCACCTTTTCCCTTTTCACAATAACAGAAGTCTGAATGCACTAACAAGTTAAAGGTGTCAAAAAAGTACCTTACGCAAGCATAATGAACTTAAAGCACTTATTGACAGATCTACAAAAATATTACGCTTTGACTTAAAATATTGGTCAAAATTGTATTGCACCAATAAATGTGAGAATTTTGCATTCGGTGGCACACGGGTTAGTGCATGTGCCTCACAATACGAAGGTCCTGAGTAGTCGTGAGTTCAATCCCGGTCTCGGGATATTTCTGTGTGGAGTTTGCATGTTCTCCCCGTGACTGTGTGGGTTCCCTCCGGGTACTCCGGCTTCCTCCCACCTCCAAAGACATGCACCTGGGGATAGGTTGATTGGCAACACTAAATTGGCCCTAGTGTGTGAATGTGAGTGTGAATGTTGTCTGTCTATCTGTGTTGGCCCTGTGATGAGGTGGCGACTTGTCCAGGGTGTACACCGCCTTCCGCCCGAATGCAGCTGAGATAGGCTCCAGCACCCCCTGCGACCCCAAGGGGGACAAGCGGTAGAAAATGGATGGATGGATGTATTTATGACACCAAAAGCACACGCTTTAAGGTAGTAAAATAAGTTTAAATGGTAAAAAATTAAACTTATAAAAATGCAAACGTAACAACTGAGTTTCATTGTTTTATTATATTGCTATTGTTATTTTAATTTATTGTTGTTGCTTATATTTTACTTGTTTTTGTTTAGTTACTAGTTTATATCCACTGTTCTTTTAAATCATATTTTAAATTGAGTTTTGGTGGTACAATAAATACTCATGATTTCAAATTAATAAATATTTGTTTTAATCTGGATTTCAATTTGAGTCAAAATTATCGTGATTAATTTTTTTCCTAAATCCTCCAGCCCAACCTAACCGGAGCCTGAAAAATTTATGATTTTCCCGAGATCGCTTGGAAGACAGTTTGCATTTCACAAATGAGAACAGATGAACCAGATTTTAAACATGCTAAATGAAATGGCTCCCAAGTTGCCACATTTATAGAACCATGCGGCTAAATCATAAAAGCTTGACTGACACACACACACATTCTCTTCCTTTATCATCGTAAACACAACGTTGTAACGTTCTCTCATAACACAAACTTCCAATTTGGGATTACAAGTCAAGGCACATTACATTGATGATGGTCTATGTAGATTTCCCAGTGGATGATTTGGAATGCTTGTGAATATAACTCTAGGCAATCATGCCACTGATCATGCACTCAACTAAAATATAAACAGTTTAGTTTTTGCTCCTATTTGTAATTTTGTTGATGACATTGAATGCACAGAGATACTGTGACAAGATCCTGACACCTATTGTGGTGCTATTCATCTACAAACGTCACCTCATGTTGCAGCGTCATAATGTTCCATGTTCCAAGGCTCTATCCACATTTCCCAAACGCTGAAACCAGTACTTGCATGGCCAGCATACTCACTGGACATGTCATCCAATGAGTGTGTTTGGGGTCAACATACAGTAAATGGTATATGAGGCATTATTTGGTCACACCAGATACTGGTCCTCCATCCCCTCTACCTCCATACAGTAAAACTGCACATTCTTTAAGTGGCCTTTTAATCTAAGACCTGTGTACATGGTTTTAGATCTTTGAGTTCAACTCATGAAAAATGAGAGTTAAATGTCAAGTACAGTAGTACCTCAACTTGCAAGCTGAATTAGTTCTGTGATTGAGCTCGTAGCTCCAAACACTTTTATCTCAAACCAGTGTTGCCCTTTCAAATGAATTGAAATCAATTTAATCGCTGCCTGGCCCCTCCAGAACACAACAATTTTAACATGTAACATGCCTTTTAAAAATAAAAACTGCGGTTATTGGACAGACATTTTTAATACTTTGTCTTTGGTAATTTGCAAAAGGATTGAACCGAATCCTTTAAGTGGACATAAAAAATATTGTGACATTGCAGCAGCTTTTGGGAGCAATGTCTCAACGAATGCGCCTCCGAATTAAAGCTAAAGATCCACCAACAAAATATTAGTGTGAGACTTTTCTTTTGGCCATACGGTGTATTATTCCTTTTAGATCAATCCTTAGCCTTCCCCTGTAACTATGTTCTGTAACTATGCAGTACAATACATACAAACCCCAAAACCAGTGAACCAGTTGTGTAAATCGTAAATAAAAACAGAATACAATGATTTGCAAATTCTTTTCAACCTATATTCAATTGAATCATCATCGGCGGTCACTCGAAGCGAGTATGATGATCCTCCTAGTAGTTTGGTATCTCTTTATGGAGGATGCCTGTGCATGACTTTGTTTAACGTGGGAAGACTGGTGCACAGACAGTCACCACACGATCCTTGACAGATCCGGGTCAGGGTCCAGTGTCATGAAGTCCAAGACGACTGGGGACCTTTTACAGGTGCAGCCTTCATCCGCCATCCCAGCCGTTGTGACGTTCCATAGGGTTAGCAATCATCCTCCGCCTGTTCCACCGTTGAGGTTTTTCAATTGAATAGACTGCAAAGACAAGATACTTAACATTCGAACTGGAAAACTTTGTTATTTTTTGCAAATATTAGCTAATTTGGAATTTGATGCCTGCAACGTGTTTTTGGCACAAGTGGCAAACAAGACTATTTCAGCAAGACAATGCCAAGCCACATGTTACAACAGCGGGGCTTCATAGTAAATCAAATCAAATCAAATCAACTTTATTTATAAAGCACATTTAAAATTTACTACAGGGGTAGCCAAAGTGCTGTACAACGGGCAGGTTAAAAGATAATACGAGTACCGAGCAAACACAACACAACACAAACAAAACACGATAAAAAATAAATAAATAAAATAGAATAAATAAAACATAAAAACAGGTTCACAGCAGGTGTATTATGTGGCGCCATTGCAGGATGGATATCACTCAGTGTTAAAAGCCATGGAATAAAAGTATGTTTTTAAGAGAGATTTAAAAACAGGAAGAGAGGTGGCTTGTCTAATACTCAGAGGTAGGTCGTTCCAGAGCTTGGGAGCAGCAGCGGCGAAAGCTCTGTCACCTCTAAGCTTCAGCCTTGTGTCAGGGACCGTCAACAGCAGCTGATCGGCTGATCTTAAGGATCGGGTGGGGCAGTAAGGCTGAAGGAGGTCGGAGAGATAGGTTGGCGCGAGGTTGTTCAGACATTTAAAGAACAAATAAAAGGAGTTTAAAATTGATTCGATAACGCACAGGGAGCCAGTGAAGGGATGCTAATATAGGGGTGATGTGCTTACGTCTGCGGGTCTGTGTTAGCAGACGAGCAGCAGAGTTCTACACGAGCTGCAGGCGGGCGAGGGAGGCCTGGCTAATGCCTACATACAGGGCATTGCAGTAGTCAAGACGAGTCGAGATAAAGGCGTGGATTAATTTCTCGAGATCATGTCCTGATAGAAGCGGTTTCACTTTCGCTATTTGGCGTAATTGATAAAAGCTTTTTTGAACGACGCTGCTGATTTGTTTTTCGAATTTAAAATCTGAGTCGAACTTTACCCCCAGGTTTGTGACACAGTCGCTGAGATACGGGGTCAGAGTGCCGAGGTCAACGTTGGGGGAGGGAGAGCGACTTGGACCGAACAACATAACTTCTGTTTTATCTTCATTTAAGCTCAGGAAGTTAGCTGAAAGCCAGACTTTGATGTCGTGCAGGCAGTCAATAAGACGTTGAACCGTGTTATTTTGTGCCATGGGAAAATAAATCTGGCAATCATCGGCATAAAAATAGTAAAAAAATAGTAAAATAGTGCGGGTACTAGACTGGCCTGCCTGTAGTCCAGACCTGTCTCCAATTGAAAATGTGCGGCGCATTATGAAGCGTAAAATACGACAACGGAGACCCCGGACTGTTGAACAACTTAAGCTGTACATCAAGCAAGAATGGGAAAGAATTCCACCTGAAAAGCTTCAAAAATTGGTCTCCTCAGTTCCCAAACGTTTAGTTTAGTTTCTCAGTTCAAACATTAAATATCTTGTCTTTCCAGTCTATTCAATTGAATATAAGTCGAAAAGGATTTGCAAATCATTGTATTCTGTTTTTATTTACCATTTACACAACGTGCCAACTTCACTGGTTTTGGGGTTTGTATTTGGAGTTGAACATGTGTAATGTTTTCCCAGTGCTAGTTCCAGTGTTGTGTGCACTGTATCATAATGGGAATCATGAATGTGTCTGGTGATGTGAGGATGAATGGTGCCTGGGGCCTGACTGTCCACTCACTGACTGGATATCTGATGGAGCCTACTGTAATAAATGACCTGTGGGGGACACGTACGCTCGATGTCCGATGGCTTTTAGTTACGCTCCGACAGGAGCCGCCACGATAAGAACTTCAAAACCTCTGACGCAGTTCAAACTCTACTGCCGACCCCGCACTCTCATTGGTCAGATAAATGCAGCTGAATGTGAAAGAAAGGGATGACAAAAGGATAGTGCCATGCCGCAATAAGATTTGAGGAGCGGAACTGATTTAATTTGGTCAACTGGTGAGCTGTGGATGCACTTGTGCTTGAATGTCTTGGAGTTGAATAAGAGGTCTATAAAGGTTTGGATTGGGATACACAGTTCACAGTAACTCAAGTACTACAAAGATGTTAGTAAAGCTGTGTTAAAAAAAAAGATCCTGTCTGATTTTGTACAAAGATAGACAATGTTTAAATGTTGTAGTTAAATTGTGTTTACCTACCTTTTCTTCTTCTTTAACTGCACAATGTTGCTGGGATAAACAAACCTAAATCCATTCATACAAACTCTTGTCAGAGTGGATCCGAGAAGTCTTAAGTGTTGAATATGGTTTTTGCTTTTGCAGGGCAAAGTCTGAAATTCTATTTGCAGCTGTCGCAGTTATTGGTACGGACTTTACCGAGCCTGAGTAGTAATATGCTATTTAAATTCATTTCTGCTTTTACTGCTGTATCACATGAGGAAACTGAAGTATTGCCTCTTTTCCTGCTTAGTTTTGCCCTTGCTACACTTTGTAGTGGTGTCTCCAGTTTTTGCAATATTTTACAAATTAGAGGGTCGTGAAATTGGGAGAGTCACTGCAGTCTGTGTTTCAAAAGCTGTCAATTTGCTCTGCTTGTGAGTACTGAACGTGAATACACATTCACAAATGCCCCCAATACAGTCCGGATACCTCTAAAAAAAGCTCCAGGACATGACATCACGCATCCCGGCAGGCACCATACGTAATCAAAACAAACGCCATAGTGGCAGCAAACACGCAACTGAGGTAGTTTCTCTGTGTCTTTCTGTGTCATTGTTCAAACTATGGTAGACAGACGTGTGCCAGGATGCCAGAAAAAAAGTGGGAAGGGGAGAGCATTTTACCACATTCCGAAGTACAAAACTCAAAACCAGTGAAGTTGGCACATTGTGTAATTCGTAAATAAAAACAGAATACAATGATTTGCAAATCCTTTTCAACTTATATTCAATTGAATAGACCGGTAGGAGGCCACGGGGAAGACCCAGGACACGTTGGGAAGACTATGTCTCCCGGCTGGCCTGGGAACGCCTCGGGATCCCCCGGGAGGAGCTGGACGAAGTGGCTGGGGAGAGGGAAGTCTGGGCTTCCCTGCTTAGGCTGCTGCCCCCGCGACCCGACCTCGGATAAGCGGAAGAAGATGGATGGATGGATGGATGAATAGACTGCAAAGACAAGATATTTAACATTTGAACTGAGAAACTTCAGTTTTTTTTTACAAATAATCATTAACTTAGAATTTAATAACAGCAACACATTGCAAAAAATGTTGGCACAGGGGCATTTTTACCACTGTGTTACATGGCCTTTCCTTTTAATAACACTCAGTAAACGTTTGGGAACTGAGAAGACCAATTTTTTAAGTTTTTCAAGTGGAATTCTTTCCCATTCTTGCTTGATGTACAGCTTAAGTTGTTCAACAGTCCGGGGTCTCCGTTGTGCCACACATTTTCAATGGGAGACAGGTCTGGACTACATGCAGGCCAGTCTAGTACCCGCACTCTTTTACTATGAAGCCACGTTGATGTAACACGTGGCTTGGCATTGTCTTGCTGAAATAAGCAGGGGCGTCCATGGTAACGTTGCTTGGATGGCAACATATGTTGCTCCAAAACCTGTATGTACCTTTCAGCATTAATGGCGCCTTCACAGATGTGTAAGTTACCCATGCCTTGGCACTAATACACCCCCATACCATCACAGATGCTGGCTTTTCAACTTTGCACCTATAACAATCCAGATGGTTCTTTTCCTATTTGTTCCGGAGGACACGACGTCCACAGTTTCCAAAAACAATTTGAAATGTGGACTCGTCAGACCACAGAACACTTTTCCACTTTGTATCAGTCCATCTTAGATGAGCTCAGGCCCAGCGAAGCCGACGGCGTTTCTGGGTGTTGTTGATAAACGGTTTTCGCCTTGCATAGGAGAGTTTTAACTTGCACTTACAGATGTAGCGACCAACTGTAGTTACTGACAGTGGGTTTTTGAAGTGTTCCTGAGCCCATGTGGTGATATCCTTGACACACTGATGTGGCTTG
This sequence comes from Nerophis lumbriciformis, assembly GCF_033978685.3. Classification (NCBI taxonomy): domain Eukaryota; kingdom Metazoa; phylum Chordata; class Actinopteri; order Syngnathiformes; family Syngnathidae; genus Nerophis; species Nerophis lumbriciformis. The sequence goes on along the minus strand of NC_084562.2, from coordinate 16,522,127 downwards.
TTGATGCAGTACAGTCTGAGGGATCGAAGGTCCATGATATCCTCGCATACGTGCAGTGACTTCTCCAGATTCTCCGAACCTTTTGATGATATTACAGAGCGTAGATGGCGAAATCCTTAAATTCCTTGCAATAGCTCATTGATAAATGTTGTTCTTAAACTGTTCGACAATTTGCTGGTGACCCTCACCCCATCCTTGTTTGTGAATGACTGAGCATTTCATGGAAGCTGCTTTTATACCCAATCATGGCACCCACCTGTTCCCAATTAGCCTGTTCACCTGTGGGATGTTCCAAATTAAGTTAAAAGTTAATTTAAAGTTAAAGTACCAATGATTGTCACACACACACTAGGTGTGGTGAAATTTGTCCTCTGCATTTGACCCATCCCCTTGTTCACCCCCTGGGAGGTGAGGGGAGCAGTGGGCAGCAGCGGTGCCACGCCTGGGAATAATTTTTGGTGATTTAACCCTTCCCATAGCTTCCTTTGTTCTGGAATCCTGGCGCACACCAGTCTACCCATAGTTTGAACAACTGTGAAAAACAATCCCAGTAGTGTTTTTTTCAGCCAATATGGTGCGTATTTTGATTTTGCGTGGTGCATGTATGTGGCTTGTTATTCATAATGAAGAGGATTTGGAGCTTTTCACAGCTTTTGGGCTTGTTTAGAAACGTTTCTGTAGATTGAAGCTCAGTTATCGTACTGGACGTTGAATTATTTTGCTCGAGGTGTCAATTGTGTATTGTATTTTCCAGACTGTAGAGCGCACCGGTATATAAGCCACACCCACTAAATTTGAGAATAAAACATTGTTTGCCATATATTAACCGCACTGTACTATAACCCGCAGATACAAACATTGTTAAATAAGTTTTTTACCCAGAAAATTTTGTAAATGATTATTTACACACCTTAATTGTTTCCAAATGGTGCCTCTAACTCGGCAGTACAACATCTGGTTAAGCAAAACAGAAGTTATCGTCATGCACCCACAAGCTGCAGAAGCCAGCTCTCCAATCAGCAAAACAGACTCAATAAGTCTATGATGACGATTTGGGGAAATTTACTGACGAATTTGTGAAACTGAAACAATACAAAAAGAACGCCGTTGCAATTTAATAATACTAACACAGACACTTGTAAATGTGTTAGCATATTAGCTCATGCTAACAACGCTAGCTTGATTACATTACGATAGCACGTACAAGTATGCATAAAACCCCTACTATTTAACGTGACGGTTTTGTAAGTATGTATTGTTTTAATTATATTGTAAAACTTTCAAACATTGCTTTGAGTGATGTATGAAGGAACCGTACAAGTAAAATCGCTATGGACGACCAGTACACGGACTGGCACTTGTACTTCCGGTTCAAGGCACTAAACAGAAATAAATGCTGTAGACCAGGGGTGTCAAACTCAAATACAGAGTGGGCCAAAATTTAAAAGTGAACAAAGCCGCGGGCCAAGGTTGAACAAATTAACCTTTTAATAGGGACCCAAACAAGTTTTGCATTGAATATTGAACAAGCAAGGCTTATATAACTTTATAGTGACATGCAAAATCGAGTTTCAAATAATAATAATAATAATTAAAAAATATCAAATGGTTATCAAATACAATTTGAATAAAAATTGAATGCCTCTTTTCTATTTGCAGCCTTCTGAGGTAAATATCAACATGAACTTTTTCCACAGGCTAATACATTTGAAAATTAAATAATGAATAAACCAACCATTCAGGACTTTAAACTGCTCAGTTTGCAACACACTGATCTAATCTGATGTGCCCAAGCCAGATACCTGCCATCTTTTGAATGCATTATCTTATTTATTTTCACCACAGTATGCATTGTCTCCAGTCAGTCAGTGTTTTATGTTCCTATATTCAAACACAGTGTCACTGTTCAAACTGTGTGCAATGTTACAGTGGAAACATATATATATATATATATTATTCAAGTTTTATTTATTCACAATACCATATAACAAATACAATAGTAGTGAAATATCATCATTTAAAGATGTTGGTATGTGAAAGGGTCCCCCAAATAAGCTAGAAGAAGCTTTTGACAGGGGGTCCAGAGGATAGTATATACATGAAATGATGGAACATGGTAGCAAGTACAACAACAAAAAACAAAACAAAAAACAACGCTATATGATTAACACAAGATAATAGTACTAAAGCAAGCATACACATACATACATACATACATTCATTCAACCATGCAAAACCCAACAGTAGTCTACCCCACATGAGGCATTAAATATAGGTGGTTAATAGATACGTTTTTAGTTTATTTTTGAAGTTGGAGAATGGATACAGCATCTTGAGGCTCTCATTAAGCCGGTTCCAAATCTTTGGTCCCCTGCATACAACACTTCGAGCGGTACAATCCAGTAAACGATGTTTCCCTGATATCAAATCTAAGTTACGAGTGTTGTGGGCATGCTGGGGATGGTAGATAGGAACCAAGCTACAGAGCCTTAAATTCAGCCTGTAAATGACTTGATAGGTTAAACAAGCATTTTGATAAATATTGAACTCTGTCAGTCTTAAGAGATGATAATTATGGAATAGATGTCGAGTGGGGGCATTAAACTTGGACCATGACAGGGCCCGTATAATTTTTTTTTCTAATTTGTGGAGGTAGGTAGGGAAGGTGTTACACCAGATGACATTACAGTAGTTTAGATGTGGTTCAAAGAGAGTTTTATATAGTGTGAGTAGAGCATAAAGAGGAAGATAATGACAAAGGTGAAAGAACAGGCCAACATATTTGGATAATTTGTTTAACAGATGGCTAATGTGACATTTGAAATTGAGGTATTCGTCAATGATGACCCCCGGGAATTTTGTGGAGTACACTCTGTGTATTTCCTGCCCATTGATGTTGATATGGCAGTGCTCAGTATTTGTCCGGTTTTTATTAGAACGAAATAGAATAAAATTTGTTTTATTTACATTAAGTGAGAGCTTATTGCATTTGAACCAGGAATCTTCTTTCACAAGCTTTGAATTGACAGTTACTTGTAGATCGTGTAGGCTCCTGTGTGAGGTAAACAAATTTGTATCGTCAGCAAAAATTATTTTATGAAAAGTTTCGGAGGAGTTTACAAAATCATTTATGTATAGGATAAAAAGGAGAGGCCCCAAGATGGATCCCTGGGGAACCCCATAATTTATGGTCATACAGGGTGAATTGTGATCATTGACGCATACACATTGCTGCCTTCCGTATAGGTAAGAGCGGAACCAATCGAGAGGTATCCCTCTGACACCATAGTGATATAGCTTATACAATAAGATCTCAAAGTCTATTGTGTCAAAGGCCTTGGATAGATCCAAAAAAATGCCAATACCGCATTTTCCTTCTTCAATACAGTCATTGACCTTTTTCAAAAGGTCGAGTATAGCCATACAGGTGGTGCTTTTTTTACGAAAACCATTTTCTTGGATGCTAGTTCATTAATGTCCGGGCTCAGGCTTTGAGCTGAGGCAACCTTCATTATCGAATGAAGGTGTTCATCAGTCATTATATCTCGTAGTCCACCCGGACCACAGTCTTGGGGGCGTGCCTTAAAGGCACTGCTCTTAGTGTCCTCTATGAGCTATCGTCACGTCCGCTTTTTATCCATTCAGTTGCAGTTGCAAAATATGTGCGGCTTCTGTACGCACACACACATGTGAATGCAACGCATACTTCATCAACAGCGATACAGGTTACACTGAGGGTGGTGATATTAACAACTTTAATACTGTTAGAAATATACGCCACACTGTGAATCCACACCAAACAAGAATGACAAACACATTTCGGGAGAACATCCGCATCGTAACACAACATAAACGCAACAGAACAAATACCCAGAACCCTTTGCAGCACTAACTCTTCCGGGACGCTACAATATACACCCCCCGCTACCACCAAACACCCCAACACACACACACACACACACACACACACACACACACACACACACACACACCTTGTAGCGTCCCGGAAGAGTTAGTGCTGCAAAGGGTTCTGGGTATTTGTTCTGTTGTGTTTATGTTGTGTTAAGGTGCGGATGTTCTCCCGAAATGTGTTTGTCATTCTTATTTGGTGTGGTTTCACAGTGTGGCGCATATTTGTAACAGTGTTAAAGTTGTTTATAGCGCCACCCTCAGTGTAACTTGTATCGCTGTTGATCAACTTTGCGTTGCTTTCACGTGTGTGTGCGTGCAGAAACCGCATAAATTATGTGACTGGGCCAGCACTCGTTGAACTGGATGAAAAGCGGCCATTTTCGGGAGGGGCACTGAAATTTGGGAGTCTCCCGGGAGGGTTGGCAAGTATGAGAATTAGCGGTGAATGCGGTGTTACCGCAGCACCGCCGCTGTATATAATCGGCGGGCCAGCTCTAGTGTTAATTTGATATCGCCTCAAGGGCCAAGTGAAATTACACGGCGGGCCAAATCTGGCCCGCGGGCCAGAGTTTGACAGCCATGCTGTAGACGTTCAACCCGCAGCAGCTGTAGTGGGCGAACTTGTCCAAACGATGGCGTCATAGTACAAACAATAGCATCTTTTCAGTGTCTCTCTGCGTTTTATGAAAACTTTTTTGTTGAAAAGAAAACATTATGACCGTTAGCGAAGAAAACACCATATTTTAGCCGCACCGTTTTATAAGCCGCAGGGTTCAAAGCATAGGGAAAAAGACGTTGCTCATAGTCTGGGAAATACAGTGTATGTTTTAAACGTGTGGACAATGCTGAAGAAACAAGTCCATGTCAGAAAACCAACAAATTAAGCTGAACTGCACCAATTTTGTCAAGAGGAGTGGTCAGAAATTCAACCAGAAGCTTGTGGATGGCTACCAAAAGCGCCTTATTGCAGTGAAACTTGCCAAGGGACATGTAACCAAATCTTAACATTGCTGTATGTGCTGCAATCACTCTATCACCAAAAAATAAGAGTTGTAGACATGATTGGAAACTCAAGACAGCCATGACATTATGTTCTTTACAAGTGTATGTCAACTTTTGACCACGACTGTATGCATGCAGGAGGAAGAGAGTTACACCAACAGTATAGGTGAGAAAGAGAGAGCGGCATTATTGATGTGCTCTCTCCACCTCGACACCCAGACGGTCCTCAAACTCCTCCAGGGGCCGTAAACCAGAAATTGAGTTTTTAACAGCATCCTCTGATCGCTTGATAGGGTGTATGGTATACTTTATAACACACGCACTCACTCGCCACTCTTTTTTTTTTCTTTTTTTTAACACTCAAATTCACAAGAGTGCTTGCATAGTCCTACACCAAACTATCCTCTGGCTATAAGAAAGAAGAACTTCCGAAAGTCACCTTGAAGTTGATGAAACCGACTTACACGCACGCAGAAAGACAGAGAGCGACCTCTTATGTGTTTGGGCTGAGGAAGGCCTTCAGCGCTGATTGGCTGTAGTAAGGACCAGACGTAAACATCCGGCGGTTTGCGCTCACCGTCTGCGGTGATTTATCGCGGCAGAAAACGAATCCGTTTTGATGCGTCGGTACGAGTGCAAGAGTAATTAACTCTCAGGCTGTGTTTCCGTGGGAGGTGCCGGCGCGGGAGAGAGCACGCGGGCACCGGGCTGGAACAAAACATCCCGGCGAATCCTCTCGGCTGGCAGCGTGATAAATTAAACAGCAAATCATTTGTCATGCTCCGCTGTGTTTGTGTGGCTCAGCTATTGAAGAGGAGGGTCCTTCTTTCACGCTTTCACCTACTTAGTGTTTACCGGAGAAAGAGCTTTAATTGTGTTTTGTCCGCGATGTTTGGCCTATTTAACTGTGCCAAGACTCACTTTTGGGGACTTGAACTGTGTTGTCCTTGTCAAGTTATGAGGTCTTGGTCTCAGACCATTTTCATGCCCATTTCTGCAGTGGTCCGTCTCATTTGACCTCCATGTTCGAACTTCTCCCACAGTGGAGTGTTTTAAGTCTCGTCTTAAGACATACTTGCCAACCTTGAGACCTCCGAATTCGGGAGATTGGGGGGGGTTGAGGTGCAGGCAGCATACCCCTTCCCCTTCGAAATGAAATTCTTTTTTCCAATCATTTTGGAACTTGCAAGCGTATTTCTTCTTCTTCTTCTTCTTCGTCGTCGCCATGTCTCTTCTTCGTTCTTCTGGTTCGTCTCCTTCTTGTTGTGTTGAGCACTGAGCTCCAAAAGCTTTAGATGTTATTGTAGCGTCCCGGAAGAGTTAGTGCTGCAAGGGATTCTGGGTATTTGTTCTGATGTGTTTATGTTGTGTTACGGTGCGGATGTTCTCCCGAAATGTGTTTGTCATTCTTGTTCGGTGTGGGTTCACAGTGTGGCGCATATTTGTAATAGTGTTAAAGTTGTTTATACGGCCACCGTCAGTGTGACGTGTATGGCTGTTGAGCAAGTAGGCCTTGCGTTATCATTAAACCAGTTAAAAGATCATACAACGTGTCAGCATTTCTTGACATCTTTGAGTAAAGACCATTGTTAAACCATTCCAACGCTACATTATGTGACTGAGCCGGTACGCTGTTAAAGGGGAACATTATCACAATTTCAGAATTGTTAAAACCATTAAAAATCAGTTCCCAGTGGCTTATTATATTTTTCAAAGTTTTTTTCAAAATTTTACCCATCACGCAATATCCCTAAAAAAAGCTTCAAAGTGCCTGATTTTAACCACCCGTCCATTTTCCTGTGACGTCACGTAGAACAGCAAGGTATAGCGACATTAGCTTGGATTCAGACTCGGATTTCAGCGGTTTAAGCGATTCAACAGATTACGCATGTATTGAAACGGATGGTTGTAGTGTGGAGGCAGGTAGCGAAAACAAAATTGAAGAAGAAACTGAAGCTATTGAGCCATATCGGTTTGAACCGTATGCAAGCGAAACCGACGAAAACGACACGACAGCCAGCGACACGGGAGAAAGCGAGGACGAATTCGGCGATCGCCTTCTAACCAACGATTGGTATGTGTTTGTTTGGCATTAAAGGAAACTAACAACTATGAACTAGGTTTACAGCATATGAAATACATTTGGCAACAACATGCACTTTGAGAGTGCAGACAGCCCAATTTTCATCAATTAATATATTCTGTAGACATACCCTCATGTCAGCAGGCCAGGGAAGCTCGGGTCGATGTTCTTCTCTTGATCATCTTCGGGACGGTGTGAGCCAAGACATCCAGGGGGGTTTAGCTCGCTCGTCTGCGGGAACAAACTGCCGCCATTGCTTGCCGTGCTACCGAGGTCTTTTGTCCCTGAATTGCTCACACACTCCGGCAGATTCAATGGGGGTCTGGCGGCAGATTTCTTTGACTTTATCGTTGGAAATGCATCTGCTTTGAGTGTCGCAGGATATCCACACATTCTTGCCATCTCTGTCGTAGCATAGCTTTCGTCGGTAAAGTGTGCGGAACAAACGTCCAATTTCTTGCCACTTTCGCATCTTCGGGCCACTGGTGCAACTTGAATCCGTCCCTGTTCGTGTTGTTACACCCTCCGACAACACACCGACGAGGCATGATGTCTCCAAGGTACGGAAAACAGTCGAAAAAACTGAAAATAACAGAGCTGATTTGACTCGGTGTTTGAGAAAATGGCGGATTGCTTCCCGATGCGACGTCACGAGAGCGAATATTAGAAAGGCGTTTAATTCGCCAAAATTCACCCATTTAGAGTTCGGAAATCGGTTAAAAAATATATGGTCTTTTTTCTGCAACATCAAGGTATATATTGACGCTTACATAGGTCTGGTGATAATGTTCCCCTTTAAATGGAGGAAAAGCGGATGCCTGAACAACATGCGGCTGTTAAGGGGTGAAGGTTTCAGGTGAGAGAGGACGTTAAAAGGCAGTGTCTTTAAGGCACGCCCCCAATATTGTTGTCCTTGTGGAAATCGGGAGAATGGTTGCCCCGGGAGATTTTTGGGAGGGGCACTGAAATTCCGGAGACTTCCGGGAAAATCGGGAGGGTTGGCAAGTATGTCTTAAGACCCACTTTTATTCTCTGGATTTTAACACAACGTGAGTTGTGTGGTCCTGTGTTTTTAAATTTGGATTTTTATGTATTGTTTTGATTGGCTTTACCCTTTAAAATCGTTTTTAATCATATTTATTTTTATATTTTATATTTATTTTTGTTGTTGTTTTTATTCAGTCATTGTTGGGGCCAAGGATAATATTTGAATATTGGTTTTAATATTGTTGTGCAGCACTTTGGAAACATTTTTCTTGTTTAAATGTGCTATACATATAAAGTGGATTGGATTGGATTTAGCCAAACCTTCAATTCTCTGAACTGCACAGGCCAAAGAAGTTGGAACTGAGTTGAAACTGAAAACGTCACTTGATCGTCATCGGTGTCCAAAAACCACGTTTTCTCATTTTCCGTCATACAATTATATCAGAATCAGAATCAGAAATACTTTAATAATCCATCAATCCATCTTTTTCCGCTTATCCCGGGGTCGGGTCACGGGGGCAGCAGCCTAAGCAGGGAAGCCCAGACTTCCATCTCCCCAGCCACTTGGTCCAGCTCCTCCCGGAGGATCCCAAGGCGTTCCCAGGCCAGCCGGGAGACATAGTCTTCCCAACGTGTCCTGGGTCTTCCCCGTGGCCTCCTACCGGTCGGATGTGCTCGAAACACCTCCCTAGGGAGGCGTTTGGGTGGCATCTTTCCCTTAAATCTAAGGGAAAGACCTGCCACCCGGCGGAGGAAACTCATTTCGGCTGCTTGTACCCGTGATCTTGTCCTTTCGGTCATAACCCAAAGCTCATGACCATAGGTGAGGATGGGAATGTAGATTGACCGGTAAATTGAGAGCTTTGCCTTCCGGCTCAGCTCCTTCTTCACCTCAACGGATCAATACAGCGTCCGCATTACTGAAGACGCCGCACCGATCCGCCTGTCGATCTCACGATCCACTCTTCCCTCACTCGTGAACAAGACTCCGAGGTACTTGAACTCCTCTACTTGGGGCAAGATCTCCTCCCCAACCCGGAGATGGCACTCCACCCTTTTCCGGGCGAGAACCATGGACTCGGACTTGGAGGTGCTGACTCTCTTCCCAGTCGCTTCACACTCTGCTGCGAACCGATCCAGTGAGAGCTGAAGATCCTGGCCAGATGAAGCCATCAGGACCACATCATCTGCAAAAAGCAGAGACCTAATCCTGCAGCCATCAATACTTTAATAATCCCGAGGGGAAATTAATATTCCCATTCAAGATCAGACAAATATTACAGGGAGACAGAACAGGATCGCTGACGGGTCTGCCAACTTCCGGCGCCCCTTACAAAAAATGTGAAAAACAGGTAAATGCTGGGGGGGGGGGGGGAAGAAAAAAAACTTCATATTCATAGCACATACAAACGTGTGTAAGAGGGAAACATGAAAGGACATTAAAAGAGCAGTCTGCTGGGGTGGGAGGAGCATGGCCAGAGACAGGAGCAGACCCAACAAAGCAATCAAGAGAGCCGACTCCACCCTCGGCCGCACACTAACTCTCAGCCAGTGTCCAGTCCGCATGGATGAGCGAGGATACGTCCAAAGAGACCGAGGTGTCCGATACCTGCTCATTCAGCCAAGACGCCAGCTCTTTTCGGTACCTGTTTGGTCAGCGGAATGGTTTATTGAGGAGGCTTGAGACCAGAGAATTGTCGCCTCTGTGTAAATAATAGTATCAATCAATGAAAGTTGACTTATATAGCCCTTAATCACAAATGTCTCAAAGGGCTGCACAAGCCACAACGACCTCCTCGGTCAATACGGACTTTTCTTACTTGAATACTGGAAGTACCTTTTTAAAGTACCATGGATGACTGATAGAGGATTTGAAGCCATTTGTGTTCTTATCAGAAACACGGACAAGGACGGTGTCAGAAGTTCAATGCAGGAAGTAACTTTTTACTTAAGAAGGAAACAAGCGGCACCACACTAGAATTAACTTGATATCAAATAGGAAGAGGCAACACCACACAGCAAACAACACACCATACTTGCCAACCTTGAGACCTCCGAATTCAGGAGATGGGGGGGGGTTGAGGTGGGCGGAGTTGGGGCGGCGGGCTTTGGTGGTAGCGGGGGTGTATATTGTAGCCCGGAAGAGTTAGGGCTGCAAAGGATTCTGGGTATTTGTTCTGTTATGTTTATGTTGTGTTACGGTGCGGATGTTCTCTCGAAATGTGTTTGTCATTCTTATTTGGTGTGGGTTCACAGTGTGGCGCATATTTGTAACAGTGTTAAAGTTGTTTATACGGCCACCCTCAGTGTGACCTGTATGGCTATTGACCAAGTATGCCTTGCAGTCACTTGTGTGTGTGTCTGTAGAAGCCGCATACAACACCTGCCTGGGCCAGCACCTGTTTGTATCGAGAAAAAGTGGACGCATCGACAGGTTGTAGAGGACGCTAAAGGCAGTGCCATCATGGCACGCCCTCAATATTGTTGTCCGGGTCAAAATCGGGAGAAATTCGGGAGAATGGTTGCCCCGGGAGATTTTCGGGAGGGGCACTGAAATTCGGGTGTTTCCCGGAAAAATCAGGAGGGTTGGCAAGTATGGTACACACACACACTCTTACTACTAGACTGGAGTCAGCTCTCTTGGTTGCTTTGTTGGGTCTGCTCCTGTCTCTGGCCATGCTCCCCCCACCCCAGCAGACGATGGCGTTGAACACCACAGTGAATTTTTTTTTATTTTTTCGTTTTTTTATTGTATTTTTTAGCTGTACTTAGAAATGGCTGGTTGCATCAGCTCTGCTCTTTTAATGTCTTCAATTTCCTTTGTGATGTTTGATGTTTCACTCTTACACACATGCTTATGTGTGCTATGGCCATGAGGTTTTTTTCCCTTGGCCTCAGTCCTTTTTTTTTTTCCCCCTCCCAAAGTTTACCTGTTTCTCACCTTTTTTGTAAGGGTCGCCGGAAGTTGGCAGACCCGTCAGCGATCCTGTTCGGTCTCCCTGTAATGTTTGTCTGCTCTTGAATGGGATTGTGCTGAAAATGTTAATTTCTCCTCGAGGATTAATAAAGTATTTCTGATTCTGATTCTGATACTACTATTACTACAAGAGAAGACCTGAAGACAAAAATCTATTCATCTGCCCGATGTTCTTGCGCTCCTCGCCATACATCCTTCCCCCCTCTGCAATCTTCCTCCGCTTTAACGGAAACGCTCTTGTCGGTTTCACTTCCCTGCTTCCTCTGGCCGGCGATACACAAAACTCTGCTGCAGAGCGTCGTCGCCCCTCTCTGCAGTGGAGTGACAGTCCCAGAGTGCGGCGCCAGCAGCGGCAGTGTAACAGTAGGGTTGGCATGGCAACGGCTGGGACGTGAGAGAAATGATGGCGAACGCTTTGCGGGAGAAAGCGCCGCGCTCAGCACTTTCTGCCTCCATGTCCTCTTGTAACCTCCAGCCACGGAAAGCGTGTAACGTAGCGTAGCATGAGGATTGCTTATATATATATATTATATATGTACATATATATATATATATATATATATATATATATATATATATATATATATATATATATATATATATATATATATGTACCCCGCCTACCGCCCGAATGCAGCTGAGATAGGCTCCAGCGACCCCCCGCGACCCCAAAAGGGACAAGCGGTAGAAAATGGATGGATGGATATATTTATTATACCCCGTGTGTGTGTATACTGTGTGTGTGTGTGTATATATATATATATATATATATATATATATATATATATATATTATACTGTGTGTGTATATATATATGTAAATATATATACATATATTATACTGTGTGTGTGTGTGTGTGTATATATATATATATATATATATATATATATTGTGTGTGTGTATATATATATAGATACACATATATATATATATGTATATGTGTATGTTTATATGTGTATGTATATATATATATGTGTATATATGTATGTATGTGTGTGTATATATATATATATATATATATATATACACACACACAGAGGTATATATGTATGTGTATGCTTATGTATGTATATGTGTGTGTGTGTGTGTATATATATATATATAGACACACACAAATATATACTGTATGTATGTATATATGTATATGTGTATGTTTATATGTATGTATATATATATATATGTGTGTATATACATGTATGTGCATATATATAAATATATATATATATAAACTTGTGTATGTATATATATATTTATAAATATATATATGTGTGTGTGTATGTATGTAGATATATATATATATATATAAATATATATATGTGTATGTATGTATATATGTATGTATGTATATATATATATATATATGTATACATACATACATAAACATATATATATGTATATATGTATATATATATATATATATATATATATATATATATATATATATATATATATATATATATATATTATAGTGGTGCTTATTAACATACATTAAACCATGTTTACTTTTCACACACATCATCATTCCTGTGAGCATCAGTGGATTTCTTCTTACACTGCAGAGTTGAGCTTGGATACGCTGCTGCAGGGCTGAGATCATTCATCATCCGCAATAGTTCATATTTTACCTGATCCACTAACCCTCTTTGGAGCATTTTTTATTATTTTGTTCCAAAATCTGCAGTCAATATTATAAATTCCATTGTAAAATCAATATTACAGTCATCTGTGTCCGTATATTTGTATTGTTTTTTTCTACTGATCGTGATCGTTTGTGTTTTTTTGTAACACCTAATGTTGCATCCCATTTGAAAATATGTAAGTGTACTAATACTGTATGTGCTCTATACTTCGTAGGGGAGGAGCTTCGAGGAAAGATTACAGTGCGTAAAAACAAAAAGGATCCTCGCTCACTGTTGGTCACCTTTGATCTCCGAGACAGGAAGCTGACCTACAGCCTTCAGTAATGTCATGCAACAACAATTGTGTTTTTATTTTTTAAATCCAGTACCCTTTTAACTTTGTGTCCACCAAGTATTTCCCTTACTTGTAATAAAAAAAAATCTAAATATGGTTCTTGTGTGTCATATTGTACAGTTAATGAATGCAAGCGTGAATGAGAAACATAACATAGTAGAAAATAACATAAATACTGTACTGTAATACATATTATACATATGATTATTGGCATCATATATGGTCTGTTGTGTCCCTGCATTATTCACACATGCTTCATAAGTATATATACTAAATAGAGGTGGGAATTCTTCAAGCACCTCAAGATTTGAGCTGATTCCGATTCTTGGAGTGACCATTCGATTCAGAATCAATTCAGTACAATTTTCGATTCAAGCTGATTTTCACTATGTATCATTTGGTATAATAATTGTAGTAAAACCTTATGAAAATCTGTAAAAAAAATAAAATAAAAAAAAACTTGTTTTGGTTGATGACGTAAACACATCTTTTTTTTAAAACTGATTTAAAAAAATAATTTAATTCTTGAAGTTGATTTTTGAAAATTATGACTTGCTTAAAATCGGAATAAACAAGAATGTGAATCGATTTTTTTGGAGCACCCGTAATGTATACTAATATATTCTGTATAAGTATCATGTCCCATTTTGGCCCTAATGGAACTTGTGTAAAAATGTGAATAAGCCATGATTTTTTTTTAACCACAAAAAATGTCAATAATTCAGTGTAGTAAATGTGGTGCAAATGTATTTTTCAAAATTAAACCGCATTATTTTATTTATTTATTTTTTTTACATCTTATACACCTAATAATAATAATAATAATAATGCACTAAATTTAAAAAATAATTTAGGCCAAAAACAAATAGAATATGCTTTAAAATAAAAATTAAAATTTGAATTACTCTATTGAACTGAATAAAGGTACATTTATGTTATATGACAAATGTTAGAAATTGGAATTGAACAAATTAAACCAAATTTATTTTCTCATTCCCCATGCATAATGAAGTTCTCAATTGTGGTCTGCAATTTTACTTTTTTGTGGCACTTATTCCAAAATGAAGTCTCAAAAAATATCCATTGTAAGACTTGAGCAATGTCCAAAAACTTTTGCCTGGCGCCGTGTACAAAATGTCAGTGGCAAACAGGATTTGCCTGCTTTTTAGGCAATGTAAGTATTGACATGATGCTTACTAGTAGTGATAGGTAAATGACACCTCAGTGAGTGTACGGCACACTCACTACCTGTATTGGCACTGATACTGTGTTATTGTTTCATAAAGGTCATCTGTTGGATTCAAATGTCATTACATTTGACTTACATATAATAATAGTTTGCAATTTAATTTACTTATTAATTTTTTTTTTAATGAATATAAAGGAATATTAAATACACAACTCTGGTCAGTGAGCCAAACGGTAAACATGAAAAGAACAACACTGACCGTTTTTGCTGCTATAAGATCAAAATGGTCATATCTTGCTGAGCCCCCAAAATATATATTTAATTATCTTTTTAAAATTGTTTTTTCTACAATAATCTAAAATTAGATTTTCACAATAAAGTGCCAACAATTTCAATATAAAGTGACCAGCCTATGAATTTAAATAATCATATAACATGTCATTATTTGCTTTAGTGTGATTTTGAATCAAGTCAAGTTGTCCTTTACTTCAGAGTGGGAATAG